>NW_022631203.1:836702-903012 GCF_010015895.1 Lontra canadensis | reverse complement strand
TTTTTTTTTTTTTTTTACCATATAGCACAGTGTTTTAACCATAAGCTTTTTACTATAGCCCTTCTTAGAATAGATAGATGAGTAAATTCAGGACTGATGATAAAGTCCTTAAGGGTATATGAGAGACAAGACTCTTCAACTAGAAGTTAATTAGGAATGATCATCTCAAGTTAAAAAAAAAGAGTTTGAGGGATTGAGGAGCACAATGTATATTTGAGAGATAATGAAAGACCACAACTTTTTTTTTTTTTAATAAGGATGTAAAAGAAGGATTAGCTTGGAGAGTCATAGTGGATGCCTGTAATGCTTTGGATTTCTATGAATAGAAGTTGTGGAGAAGTCATAGTCTAATATAGAGTCCTAACCCCTTGATTCATAAGGTCCAAAGAGATTACTGTTAACTTTGTTTTAAAGTCACTTTTTAGGTTCCCTTTCCCTCATGTTTTGGTTATCACCACACTTCATAGAGAAGGAAAAAAAAATGGTTATCTTTGCCTTTGTCACATGTCAAAGTACTCAGGATTCTTATTATCCTTGGATGCTAGGCCCTCTTTAGATGGCAGGAATTTTGTACTTACTCTTTTTTGCATCTATGTACTTAAGTCTAACTGTCTTAACAGAATGAATGAAAATTAACTTAAAAAAGTGAAATTATAAGTCAATCGTGTGCTGGCAAATGTTGAACTGGTTGTTTGGAAAAAGCAGGCATGATATATAAATACAAATTTAGATAGATATATAAATATATATGAACATATATGGTATATATATTACTGATATTAAGGTGTGTAGCATAGAATTAAATAATAAAATGTATGGTGCTCTTTATTATAAATTCCAAATAGCCAATTTTCAGAGAATACGTTTGTTGATTTTTTAAGTTTTTATTTACATTCCAGTTAGCTAACATACAGTGTTATATTAGTTTCAGGTGTACAATATAGTGATTCAACAATTCCATGCATTACTCAGTGCTCATCATAAGTGCACTCCTTAATCTGCATCATTTATTTAACACAGTGCCCCACCTCCCTTCTCTCTGGTAACCATCAGATTGTTTGCTATAATTAAGAGCTCTTTCTTTATTATCATATTTATTTTTATTAAAAATGTGTTTTTATTTTATTATTTTTTGAAATTTTAGATTCTCTTTAATGACAGATTCATATTGTTTATATATGTGTATTAAATTTACTCATAAAATACCTGATTATGTTTAAGATTTTATTTATTTATTTGACAGGTCACAAGTAGGCAGAGAGGCAGGCAGAGAGAGGAAGGGAAGCAGGCTCCCTGCTGAGCAGAGAGCCCGATGTGGGGCTCGATCCCAGGACCCTGGGATCATGACCTGAGCCGAAGGCAGAGGCTTTAACCCACTGAGCCACCCAGGCGCCCCCCTGATTATGTTTAATTTAATTAGTTAATACACTAATTATGCAGAATAAATTTTATAAAATTATATCGATACTAACCAACTACTATTGTGATTTTTATATGATCTAGCTTAAAAAAAGCTGCAGGCTTTTAACAAGTATCTGTTAGGCTAAATGGAGCAGAAAAATGTTAACAAGAACAAAATACTAGCACCATTTATTAAAAGTTAACTGAACACTTGACACTGTATTAAGCACTATGTGTACCAGTCTTACTGAATTAGTGTAATAGTTAGATGATGTAGTTACTTTCAAGCATCCTCATAGATAATGATGCTTCCCTAATAACTATTTCTATTTGGACATGCCACACATTGTAAGGATTATACTTATCTATTTTTCCAGGCAGTTGCTAGCCAAATCACTATTTAGTAGTACTGGAGCTGGTTGGCTAGAGCCTTCACCTTGATTAAAGCACAGTGAGAATGGGTCTTCCATATTTTTTGTGGAAATAACTTATAAACTCATTAGCTTCTGTTAATAAATGAATGAGTGATTCCTGTTAAAAGGCTGAAGTATATAGGATACAGTACTCAGTCACAATATTTACAACTATTTCAGATGTCAATCAGAGAGATGAATTAAATGAGATTCCAGTTGCACATGGAAGTACAAACTGTTATTATCAATATGAAGGTTTGTATAGCTTGTAAACTCAACTTTAAATTCCATCAATTGCACAAGGAAGGCAAATCTTGCAGTATCATACAGATTTGTTTTTTTATATTGAAATAATTGTTGTAAATGCCAGGCTGGTGATATCATGGGATTATAGATTTGATTATCTGTAATTTCAGATATTTCTTTTTTTTTTTTTACTTGTGAGAGGACTAGTTTCAACTTAGTTATCTTTTTTTTCCTTTCCCTAATTTTTTTTTAAATTCCAGTTAGTTAACATAGAGAGTAATATTATTTTCAGGTATAGAATTTAGGGATTAATCAACACCCAGTGCTCGTCACAAGAATTGCCTTCCTTAATACACATCACCTATTTAATCCCTCTCCTGCCTACCTTCCCTCAAGTAATCATCTGTTCTATACAGTTAATAGTCTGTTTCTTGGTTTCCTTCTCTTTCCCCCCCATGTTCACTAGTTTTGTTTCTTAAATTCCACGTATGAACGAAATCATGTATTTGTCTTCCTCTGACTTATTTTGTGTAACTTAATTCTTTGTGGTTCCTTCCATGTTGATACAAATGGCAAGTTTTAATTCTTTTTATGGCTGAATAATATTTCATGGTACATATATGTGTATATATGGTACATATGTATATGTACATATATATGTATGTGTGTTTGTGTGTGTGTGTGTACTACATCTTTATCCATTCATCAGTCAGTGGACATTTGTACTATTTCTGTAACTTGGCTATTGTAGATAATGCTGATATAAACATCAGGGTACATGTATCCTTTGAATTAGTATTTTTGTGTTCTTTGTGTAAATACCTAGTAGTGCAGCTGCTGGATTGTAGGACAGCTATATTTTTAATTTTTTAGGAACTTCCATACTGTTTTCCAGAGTGGCTACACCAGTTTGCATTCCCACCAACAGTGTAAGAGGGTTCCCCTTTCTCCACATGCTCACCAGCATCTAATGTTTCTTCTATTGTTGATTTTGGCCATTCTGACAGGTGTGAGGTAAGTTCAAATACAGTTTTAAAATAGTTTCAGGTGTACAGTATAGTACTTCAAAACTTCCATACATCACCCTGTGCTCATCATGACAAGAACATTTCATAATCCCCATCACTTACTTAATCCATCCCCTCACCAACCTACCCTCTGGTAACCAGGCTGTTCTCTATAATTAAGAGATATTCTTGCTTTGTCTATCTCTTATTTTTCCCTTTCCTTGTTTGTTTGTTTTTTTCTCTTATATTCCACATCAGGACAGGGCTCCTGGGTGACTCAATTGGTTTCTGTCAAATAAATAAATAAAGTCTTTTAAAAAATAATAAATTCCACATAGGAGTGAAATCACATACTATTTGTCTTTCTCTAATTAACTTATTTCTCTTAGCTTTATATTTTCTAGCTCCATACATGTCATTTTAAATGGCAAGATTCCATTCTTTTTTATGGCTGGATATTATTCCATTGTATATATATACCACTTCTTTATCTATTCATCATTGGATGGACGCTTGGGCTGCTTTCATATCTTGGCATGGTAAATACTGCTCGTATAAATACAGGGGTGCATGTATCCCTTTGAATTAGTGTTCTTATATTCTTTAGGAAAATATCCAGTAGCATGATTGTTGGATCATAAGGTAGTTCTATTTTTAACATTTTGAAGAACTTCCTTACTGTTTTCCACAGTGAGTGCACCAGTTTGCATTCCCACCATCAGTGTAAGAGGGTTCCCCTTTCTCCACATCCTTGCCAACACCTGTTGTTCCTTGTGTTTTTTATTTTAGCTATTCTGAGTATTGTGAAGTGATACCTCATTCTTATTTTAATTTGTATTTTCCTGATGATAAGTGATGTTGAGTATCTTTTCATGTCTGTTGGTCAAGTGTATATCTTCTTTGGATAAATGTCTGTGCATGTCTTCTGCCCATTTTTAAAGTGGATTATTTGCTTTTTGGGTATTGAGTTTTATAAGATCTTTATACATTTTGGATTCTGACCCTTTATTAGGTATGCCATTTGCAAATATCTTCTCCCATTCCATAGGTTGTCTTTTAGTTTTATTGATTATTTCCTTACTGTGCAGAAGATTTTTATTTTGATTTAGTCTCAATAGCTTAGTTTTGTTTTTCTTCCCTTGGCTCAGGAGACATATCTAGAAAGAGTTGGTAAGGCTAGTGTCAAAGAGGTTACTGCCTTTGTTCTGTTCTAGGATTTTTATGGTTTCAGGTCTCATGTTTAGGTCTTTAATCAATTTTGAATTTATTTTTGTGTATGTTGTAATAAAGTTAGCCATTTTCTTTCTTTTGCATGTTGCTGTCCAGCACCAATTGTTGTAGAGACTGTCTTTTTCCCATTGGATATTCTTTCCTGCCTTGTCAAAGATTAATTGACAGTATACACATGGGTTTATTTCTGGGTTTTCTATACTATTCTATTGAACTATGTATCTATTTTTGTGCCAATACCATACTGTTTTGGTACACCTGCATAATACAACGTGAAGTCTATAATTGTGATGCCTTTGGCTTTGCTTTTCTATTTCAAGGTTGCATTGGCTCCTCAGTATCTTTTGTGGTTCCATACAAATTTTAGGATTGTTTGTTCTAGTTCTTCGTAAAATGATGTTGCTATCTTGATAGGGATTACATTAAATGTGTAGACTGATTTGTGTAGTATAGATTTTTGAAGAATATTTGTTCCTCTAATCTATGAATATAGAATGTCTTTTGACTTCTTTGTGTCATCTTGCAATTTCTTTTATCAGTGCTTTGTAGTTTTCAAAGTAGAGGGCTTTCAACTCGTTGGTTAGGTTTATTCTTAGGTATTTTATTATTTTTGGTGCAGTTGTAAATGGGACTTTTCTTCATTTATATTTCTGCTATTTCATAATTGCTATATAGAAATACAACAGATATTTGCAGATTGATTTTGTATCCTTTGACTTTACTGAATGCATTCATCAGTTCTAGCAGTTTTTTGGTAGAGTCATTCGGGTTTTCTATATAGAGTATCATGTCATCTACAAATAATGAAAGTCTTCTTTTCCCACTAAGGGTGATGTTATCTCTCTCTCTTTTTTTTAAGATTTTGTTTATTTATTTGACAGTGATCACAAGTAAGCAGAGAGGCAGGCAGAGAGAGAGAGAGGAGGAAGCAGGCTCCCTGCTGAGCAGAGAGCGTGATGCTGGACTCAATCCCAGGACCCTGGAATCATGACCTGAGCTGAAGGCAGAGGCTTTAACCCACTGAGCCACCCGGGCACCCCTATCTCAGGGTTTTTCATATGGCCTTTATTATGTTGAGTTATGTTCTCTCTAAACCTATTTTGTTGAAGATTTTTCTTATGAATGCCTGTCATACTTTTATAAATGCTATTCATCTATTGACATTATCATATGGTTATTATCCTTTCTTTTATTGATGTGATGTAACACATTGATTGATTTGTGAATATTGAAGCACACTTGCAACCCAGCAATAATTCTCACTTGTTCAAGTTGAGGTATTTTTTTTATGTATTGTTGAATTCAATTTGCTAGTATTTTGTTGAGAATTTTTGCATATATGTTCATCAGAGATTTTGGCCTCTTGGTTCTCTTTTTTACTGGAACCATTATCTGTTTTTTTTTAAGATTTTATATATTTATTTGACAGAAAGAGAGAGAGAGACAAAGAGAGAGAACACAAGCAGGGGGAGTGTGAGAGGGAGAAGCAGGCTCTCTGCAGAGCAGGGAGCCCAGTGCGGGCCTTGATCCGAGGACCCTGGGATCATGTCCTGAGCCAAGCCAGATGCTTAATGACTGAGCCACCCAGACACCCCTATCTAGTTTTGTTATAAGGTCAAATGCTTGCCTCATAGAGTGAACTTGTAAGTTTTCCTTCCATTTTGGGGGGACTAATTTGAGAAGAACAGGTATTAACTCTTCTTTAAATGTTTGGTAAAATTAATTTGTGAAGCCATATGATCATGGACTTTTGTTTGTTAGGAGATTTGTGATTACTGATTCAATTTCTTTGCTGGTAATCAGTCTGTTCAACTTTTCTATTTCTTCCTGTTTCAGTTTTGGTAGTTTATATGTTTCTAGTAATTTATCCATTTTTTTCAGGTTGTTTAGTTTGTTGGCATATATTCATAATATTCTCTTAAAATTGTATTGCTTTGGTATTGGTTGTTATTTATCCTCTGTCATTTGTGATTTTATTTATTTGAATCCTTTCTCTTTTTTTGATAAATCTGGCTAGAGTTCTATCAGTTTCACTGATTTTTTTTTCCCCAAAGAACCAGCTCCTGTTTTCATTAATCTGTTCTATTGTTTTTTCAGTTTTGATATCATTTCTTTCTGCTCTAATATTTATCATTTCCTTCCTTCTACTGTGATATACTGAAGTATATCACACAGTATTGCTGACTTTTTAGGTTTTAGGTTTTGTTTGTTTTATTTCTAGCTCCTTTAGGCGTAAGTGTATGTTATTTATTTGTGATTTTTCTTGTTTCTTGAAGTCGGTGTGTATGGTTATATATGTCTTTCTTAGAAGTTCTTTTGCTGCATTCCGTATGTTTTGGACCATTGTGTTTTCATTTTCATTTGTTTCCATGTATTTTTTCTTAATCATTTTTTTAATTTATTTTCAGCATAACAGTATTCATTGTTTTTGTACTACACCCATGTATTTTTTTAATTTTTAATTTTTTAAATTTCTTTTCAGTGTATCAGAATTCATTGTTTATGCACCACACCCAGTGCTCCATGCAATACGTGCCCTCCATAATACCCACCACCAGGCTCACCCAGCTTCCCACCCCCTGCCACTGCAAAACCCTCAGATTGTTTTTCAGAGCCCATGTATTTTTTTTAATTCTTCTTTGATTTCCTGGTTGACCCCTTCATGTTTAGTAGAATATTATTTAACCTTCTTTGTATGTATGTTCTTTCCAGACTTTTTCTTGTGTTTAATTTCTAATTTCATAGTGTTGCAATCAGGAAAGATGCATGGTATAACTTTAATCTTCTTGGATTCGTTGAGACTGGTTTTGTGGGATGATATATTATCTATGCTGAAGAATGTTCCATGTGCGTTTGAAAAGAGCATGTATTCTGTTGTTTTAGGATGGAATGTTCTGAATATATCTTTAAATCCATCTGTCCCAGTGTGTTCCTCGAAACCCATCGTTTCTTTGTTGGTTTTCTGTTCAGATGATCTGTTCATTGATGTAAAGGGGGTTTTAAATCCCCTATTATTACTTGTGTTATTATCATTAGTTTAATTATGCTTGGTGTTAACTCTTTTGTGTATTTGGGTGTTCTTCTGTTGGGTGAATATTTACAATTCTTATATCTTCTTGTTGAACTCACCCCTTTATTACTATATAGTGCTCTCCTTTTTCTCTTGTTATAGTCTTTGTCTTATAGTCTGTTTTTGTCTAAGTATTGCTACCATGGCTTTCTTCGAACATCCATATACAAGGTAGATGTTTCTTCATGCCCTTACTTTGAATCTGCAGGTGTCTTTAGGTCTAAACTGTGTCTCTTGTAGGGAGAATATTGATGGTTATTGTTTTTGTATCTGTTTTGTCACCCTATAACTTTTGATTGGTGCATTTAGTACATTTACATGCAAAGTAATTATTGCTAAATAAGTATTTTTGTCATTCTGTTACTCGTTTTGTGGTTGTTTCTGAAGATTTTCTCTGATCCTTGTCTTTTTCTCTTTCATGATCTGCTGATTTTCCTTAGTAATATATTTGGATTTCTTTCTCTTTATTCTTTTGCATATTTACTAGTGATTTTTGATATATGGATATATGGTTACCATTAGGCTTGTATATGACCTCTTCTGCATTTAGCAGTCTGTATTATAAAGTCATGCAAGTTTGAACCAATTCTTGTTCCTATTCTCCTTATATTTTAGGTACAAATTGTTATATTTTATACCCTTTTATTTTGTGAATTCCTTGATTAATATTTTTAAAGAAATATTTATTTTTACTGCTTTTGTGTCCCCTACCATCATACTTTCACTTTTGGTGTCTCCTTTCTACTAAAAAAAAATCCCCATTAATATTTATTGCAGGGGTGGTTTAGTGGTCATCAGCTCCTTTAGTTTTTGTTTCTCTAGGAAGCTTTTTATCTCTCCCTTTTTTCTGAATGATAGCCTTGCTGGGTATTCTTGGGTGCATATTTTTCCCACTTAGCACACTGAATATATCATGCCACTGCTTTCTGGCTTGCCATGTTTCTGTTGAGAAGTCTGCAACTAGCCTTATAGGTCTTCCTTTGTAAATTAAGGACTTTTTTTGTCTTGCTGCTTTTAAGATTTTTTCTTTATCACTATATTTTGCAAATTTAATTAGAACATATCTTAGTGTTGGTCTGCTTTTGTTGACTTTGACTGGAGTTCCCTGTGCTTCTCGATATATGTTTCATTCCCCCTATTAAGGAAGTTTTCAGTTATCATTTCCTCAAGTTTTCTATTCCTTTTTCTGTCTCTTCTTCTGAGACTCCTATAGTATGAATGTTATTACATTTGATGGAGTCATTGATTTCCCTAGGTCTATTCTCATTTTGCACAACTGTTTTTTCTTTCTTTTGATCAGCTTTGATTACTTTCCACTACTCTGTCAACTGTGTCACTAAATTCATTCCTCTGCTTCCTCCATTATGTTGTTTATTCCATCAAACATGTTTCTCATTTCATTAATTGAGCCATTTATCTCTGCTATGTTATTATCTTATATTAAGGGTCTTGCTCATGTCTTCTATTCTTTTTTCAAGTCCAGTGAGTATCTTTATAATCATTGCTTTAAATGCTCTTTCAGACATGTTACTTATATCTGTTTTACTTAGCTCTCTGGCTATGGACTTGTTCAGTTCTTTCACTTGGGATAAATTTCTCTATCTCTTCATTTTGTCTGCCTCCCTGTGTCTGTTTCTCTGTGTTAAGAAATTCAGCTTTAAACAAAAGCTAAAAAAAGAAAGAAGGAAATAAAGAAAAACTAATTTATGTCTTCTTCTCTGGAAAGTAGTGACTTTATCTGGAAACAGAAAAGTTTCCACGGTACCCTGGCACTTCAGAAGAGTATTTTAATGTGTTGCTTATGCCCTGCTCTTCTGTTTGAGTCACTTTTCCTTTTAGTGCGGTCATCTGCACTGACTCTCTGTCTGCTGTGAGTTGAGCTTGTTGTCTGTGGTATTAGTGGGACCCAGGCAGGTCAGCTCTGAGGGAGTATGCCCACTGGATAACTTGAGAATAGGGAAACAGTGTGCAAAATTTATACTGAGCCACTAGCCCTGCACTTGATTTATAGAATCAGAAGTTTGTCAGTTTCCATGGTAAAGATATTCTGTCTGTGTCTGATTTCAATCCATCATCATGATGCTGTTGGGGAGAAATGTATAGTAGTATACCACCTTATAGATACAATAGATTTAAATGACTCAAGAGAATGGAGTAGAAAAATTTGGTAAAACAATGAAAAGTGAGTTTTGAGCATTTACTACCTTTGTTTTTAACATAATTCAGGTAATTGTAAGCTTACTTTATTTATTTTTAATAATGGCTATATTTAGCCACCAGTTTGTCAAATTTCTGATGGTTCATAAGTTACCTTTATTAAACTAGTAAAAGCCAGCTCTAGTTATCCACTGAAAAATAATGCCATTGATTCATTAAAAATCTTTGAGTGATTCTCAAGCATTTTTTTTGAGATATAATTGACTAATAACATTGTATGAGTTTAAGGTATACAACCATGTTGATTTCATATATTTATATATTGCAATATAATTACTACTGTATCTTTGGCTAACGCCTCTATCGTGTCACATAATTATTGTTTTTCTCTGATAAGAATATTTAAGATATCATCTCTTAGCAATTTTGAAGTATATCACACAGTATTGCTGACTATAATTACAATGTTGTACATTGGATCTCTAGAACTTGTTCATCTTCTAATTTAAAGTTCAGACATTTTGACCAATATCTCTCCATTTTCCCAAATCCCAGTCCCTGGTAACCACCATTCTACTCTCTGATTCTGTTAATTCATATTTTTTATATATAAAGCAAAACCACAAGAAATATCACCTCACACCTGTTAGAACGGCTGTCATCAAAAAGACAAAGAGACAGCAAGTGTTGATGAGAATAGGGAGAAAAGGGAACACTTGTGCACTACTGGTGGGAATGTAAATTCGTACAGCCACCATGGAAAATAGCATGAAGCTTTATTTAAAATTTATAAATAGAACTATCATATGATCCAACACTCCCACTTCTGGATTTACTTGTAAAAGAAACAAAAACAGGATATCAAAAACATATTTGTTATTCCATGTTTATTGCAGCATTATTCACATTAGCAAAGATATGGAAACAACCTATCGATGAATGAATAGATAAAAGAAGACTTACTGTGTATATGCAGTAGAATATTATTCAACCATGAGAAAGAATGAAGTCCAGCCATTCATGATAACATGCATGGTATCCATTATTTGTGGAATAATGTAAAAAACCTAACCTCATACCCAGCATGTTAATCATACAGAGGAAGTCACTGTAGGAAAGTATTAACTGTTAAAATGATTACCACCTATAAACCCTGTCTGAATGCAAAGGTCTGCATATTGAATGATATCTTTAGTATTATTTGTGGTACCTATATAGCATCCTTCAGTAAACTTCCAATACTTTTAAAAAAATAAATACACCACCAAATGTTATGGGAGTAGGAAACATCAGGGTGGGAAACAAATGAAGAAGAGGGGAGTCTGAGGTGAAGAAGAATGAAATAGGGAGATAGTAGCAGGAGGCATCCATCTCAATAGTAACCCTGAAAAAGGTAACTCCAGTTGTATGTTTTTTATTCCTGCTATAATAAATTAACACAAATTTAGGATCTTACAACACCACCAATTTATTATTTTATACTTTTGTAGCTTGGAAGTCTAGTATATGTTTGAGTGGCCTAAATTCAATGTGTCTGCAGAGCTGCTTTTCTTCTCTTGTTGTACCAGGAAAAAATCCATTTCCTTGTTCATTCAGGTTAGTGTCAGAGTTCAGTTTCTTATAGTTGTAGGGATGAGGTCCCTGTTTCTTTGCTGGCTATCACTGAGAATGACTCCTAGCTTTTAGAGGCCATTTACATTTTTTGCCTTATAGCCCCCACACTTCAGCTTCAAAGCCAGAGATGGCTGGTTGAATCTCATGCTTTCCATCTCTCCTAACACTTCTTTCACTGTGATATCTTTGTGATCTTTTCATTTTCCTCTTTTCCTTTTAAGGGCACATGTTACTGCACTAAGCTTATTTGAATAATTCAGCATAATCTTCTCATTTTTAAGGTTGGTTGTTAAGCAATTTTAATTCCCTTTTGCTATATAACATAACACATTCACAGATTCCAGGGATTATGACATGAACATCTTTGGAAGGGCCACTATCCTGCTTACCACATTGGAGCAGAGCTTTATATAAGCAACATTTGAAGTTATTGACCTTTATTTTTGCTTTTTACCCATTTTGGTGTTAAGGAATGGTGCGCTACTATGGTCTTCATTCCATCTATCCCCCAGGAATATCTGTTTTTAGACATTTTGTTCACCCTTAAGTGTAAATGGCTAAAAGCTGTTTTTGCAGGGAAGTCACATTGTGTTTAGATAAAATATTTTCCATATTTCACCTCAAGCAGGTAATTGTTAATTGTGTTTCTACTGTGTGACCTTGAGTCAGTTACTTAACTTTTCTAATCTTCAATTTCTTCATCTACTGAATTGGGATCAAACAGTTCCCTTGTAGCATTGTTGTGAGTATTAGAAATAATATGAGTAAATCCTGAGTCCAGTGCCTAGCATATAGTAGGGATTCAATAAATTATATATGTTGTAATTATAAGCTATGATTTCATTTACAATGTTCCACTTGAAGTAAGATTCATTTAGTTTTGGATCACCAGTTATGTACCATGTGTACAATGTGTACTTACAGAAAAATGATTATATTTCACACTAAAAAATTAACAAAGTATTGGTCTCCAGTTTTAATATATCTAATTAAAATAACTGACATATCTAACCTAGTGTAAGAAGAAATTTCAGAAAAAATTATTATAGCTTTCAAATTTCTAATAAAGATTTATTATTGGTTAATAGTGATAAGTGCTTTTCTGTGAACAAAGATACTATTTACATTACAGTATATTTGGCCCTTTAGCCACATAAAATTGTAAGCCATATTTGACTTTAAAGATACTATTGGGAAAACTGGAGAGCAACATGCAAAAGAATATTAAAACTGCACCACTATCATACATCATACACAAAAATAAATTCAAAATGGATTAAAGATCTAAATGTGAGACCTGAAACCATAAAAATTCCAGAGAAGAACACAGGCAGTAACCTCTTTGACATCAGCTGTAGCAACTTCTATCTATATATGTCTTCTCAGGCAAGGGAAACAAAAGCAAAAATAAACTATTGGGGCTTCATCAAAATAAAAGCTTCTGCATAGCAAAGGAAACAATCAGCAAAACTAAAAGGCAACCTACGGAATGAAAGAAGGTGCTTGCAAATGACAAATCTGATAAAGGGTTAGTTTCCAAAATACATTAAGAACTTATAAAACTCAACATCCAAAAAATGAATAATATAATTAAAAAATGGGTAGAAGACAAGAATAGATATTTTTTAATGAAGACATTCAGATAGCTAACAGACACATGAAAAGATGCTCAATATCACTCATCACCAGGGAAATACAAACAAAAACTGCCATGAGCTATCACCTCACACTTGTCAAAATGGGGAAAATAAAAAATACAAGAAACAACAGGTGTTGGGGAGGATGTTGGGAAAGGGGAACCCTCTTGCACTGTTGGTGGGAACGCAAACTGGTGCAGCCACTCTGAAAAACAGTATGGAGGTTCTTCAAAAATGAAAAACAGAACTACCCTATGATCCATAGTAATACCTTGTGTTACTAGGTAGTTACCAAAGAATAAAGAAATACTAATTCAAAGGGATACACATACCATGATGTTTATAACAGCATTATTTACAATAGCCAAATTATGGAAATAGTTCAAGTGTCCACCAACTAAATGAATGGATAAAGAAGATGTAATAGAAAATGGCTACACGAGGGCCTGTGTAGCTCCATCGGTTGAGTGTCCTGACTCTTGGTTTCAGCTCAGGTCATGATCTCAGGATCCTGGGACAAAGCCCTGTATTGCATGTTCTGTGCTCAACATGGAGTCTGCTTGGGATTTTCCTCCCTCCATCTCCCTCTGGTCCTCCCTTACCCCCAGCTCACACTCTTTCTCTAAAATAAATGAATAAATAAAATCTTTTAAAAAAATGGCTGGGGCACCTGTGTGGCTCAGTAGGTTAAGCATCTGACTCTTGGTTTCAGCTCAGGTTATGATCTCATGGGTCAGGAGATCAAGCCTTTCCTTGGGCTCCATTCTCAGTGCAGAGTTTGCTTAAAGATTTTCTCACTTTGCCTTCCCCCCAAAAAAAATAAATAAATAAATCTTTAGGAAATAATTAAAAAATAAAATGGCTAAAAGGCACATGAAAATAAGTCAACACCACTCATTTTCAGGGAAATACAAATCTAAACTATAATGAAATATCACCTCACACCAATCAGAATGGCTAAAATTAACAACGCAGGAAACAACAGGTGTTGGCAAAGATGTAGAGAAAGAGTAACCCTCTTACACTGTTGGTGGGAATGCAAACTGGTGCCACCACTCTGGAAAACTGCATGAAACTTCCTCAGATGTTACAAATAGAACTACCTTTCCAACCAGCAATTGCACTGCTAGGTATTTACCCAAATGATACAAAAATACTGATTTGAAGGGATATGTGTACCCCAATGTTTATAGCAACATTATTAACAATAACCAAAGTATAGAAAGAGCCCAAATGTACATCAACTGATTAATGGATAAAGATGTGGCATGCATATATATAAAGGACTATTATTCAGCCGTAAAAAGAATGAAATCTTTCTGTTTGCAGTGACGTGGATGGAGCTAGAAAGTATAATGCTAAGCTACATGAGTCAGTCAGAGAAAGACAAATACCATATGATCTCACTTATATGTGGAATTAAACAAACAAAACTAATGAGCAGAGATAACAAAATAGAAGAAACCAAGAAACAAACTCTTAACTATAGAGAATAAACTGACGGTTACCAGAGGGGTGGTGGGTGGGAGGATGGATTACATATGTAATAGAACTTAAGTCATGCACTTGTGATGAGCACTGAGTGTTGTATGGAAGTGTTGAATTACTATACTGTACAACTAAAATTAATATTACACTGTAAGTTAACTAACTGGAATTTCAATAAGAACTTCAAAAAATTCTACTTCTTGAATATTCTATATACAACTACTTCCTAAGACCTGCTGATTTTTCCTTTTTCAGTTTTTAAAATCTACATCTTCTTTTCAATTATTTCTAATGAGGTACAGGGTTTAACTGTGCTGGCTAATGACTCATGAGTAACAGAGATAGGAGTCATGAATATCATGTAGGTTGAAAAATTATCAGATCCTGAGAGTCAGGTGATGAAATTCAGGACATAAGACGTATATCCAAAGGGATGAGAGTGATCATCAGATCATCAGTGGTGTTTTTAAAGGCATGGCGTTTGTTGGTAGATTTTGTTTCCAGTTGCAAGGGACAGACATTCAAGTGTTTGAAATTTGTTTGGCAGAATATAGGAAGAATGAAAAGACTCACTACATTCCTCTCTTTCTGTTCTTTTAGACTGATTCCGTGCCTTAGATATTAGGAAATAAGAATAGTTATAATAAAAGTAAATAAATAGGATGTATTCCTCTATATCTCTGTTTCTCTGCTTAATTCTTCTAAAGATTTATAAAAACTCCATTAAGAGCAATCATTTTCCTTTAATGATACTGACACTTAAAAGTTTACAGAATATAGTAACATTTCTATGTAAAATATTTAACCACTTCTAGGCGGTTCATCCACATAGATCTGGATATTTTGAGTCATTCTACCTCTCATATGCTATCTTTTGACAGCCCTTTAATGCCACAACTATACTTTTGGAACATTACTTATTTTTTAAAAGTAATATATTCTTCTGAAGAACAATGTAATCATTAAGTGTAAAGCCTCAAGAATCAGACCACATGGGATTGAGTGTTTCTAATAATTTATTTTGGTGACTTTGGGAAATAATTATTATTTTAGCCTGATATTTGTTGACTACTTTTCATGTGTCACGCACTGTGCTGAGTAACTTACATGAAGTATTTCATTTAATTCTCCTTGCTTTTTTGCTTCAGTTTCCTCATTTGAAAAGTGAGGTTAATGATAGTTTGTATATCATCCAATTATAATGAAGAATAGATATGTTAATCTAACGCAGAGTACATGACTCAAAAATTATGTAATTTTAGCTATTATTTTCATAATAGTTATCATTAGTCTATTCCATTCTTCTTTCTTTTTTCAAATTTTCTAAGAGCTAAAAAAATCCTTTTGGAATGTTCTGGTGCCTACAAAATTCAGGGGCTGGCCACATTGTTGTTAATAGAGCAAAAGGAACAGAGTGAAGCATGTTCCCTTTTCTTCTTTCAGAGAAAGACAAATGCCATATGATTTCACTATATGTGGAATTTAAGGAACAAAACAAATGAACAAAGAAAATAAACCTTGTTCTTAAATATAGAGAACAAAGTGGTGGTTGTTATAGAGGAGGTGAGTAGGAGGAGGGATGAAATAGATAAAGGTGATCAAGAGTAGACTTATCTTACTGAACACAGATCAATGTATAGAGTTGCTGAATCATTATATTGTACACCTGAAATAAATAACAACACTCTATGTTAATTATATTTTAATAAAAGAAAGAGAAAAAGGGATAAATTATTTTTATTTTTTTAAAGATTTTGTTTATTTATTTGACAGAGAGAAACACAGTGAGAGAGGGAACAGAAGTAGGGGGAGTGGGAGAGGGAGAAGCAGGCTTCCTGCTGAGCAGGGAGCCTGATGCTGGGCTCCATCCCAGGACCCTGGGATTATGACCTGGGCCAAAGGCAGTCACTTAACAACTGAGCCACCCAGCTGCCCCTAAAAAGGAATAAATTTTTTTAAAAACTGGGGTGCTTGGGTGGCTCAGTGGGTTAAGCCTCTTCCTTTAGCTCAGGTCATGATCTCAGGGTCCTGGGATTGAGCCCCGCATCGGGCTCTCTGCTCAGCGGGGAGCCAGCTTCTCCCCGTCTCTGTCTGCCTCTCTGCCTACTTGTGATCTCTCTCTCTGTCAAATAAATAAATATTAAAAAAAACCCTAAGATTTTCCCTGCTTTGTAGTGACAAGTGACATTTTATGAATTATATCTGTTACTGGCCTTCCTAAAGTATACTTTTAATATATTCTGGACTTTTAAGACATTGCATTAAAAATTTTCAAAGGTTCATTTTAATGTAATTTTAATTCTGTTTTTACCATTTAATGAAAATATCCAATTTCCATATCATAATCTCTTAAGGGTGTTCTTTATCCTCCAGTACCCTTGGAATTTCATTAAATAAATACATAAATAAGGCGAATAAATAAATATATAAAATGTCAAAAAATATCCAATTCCACCTAGCTATCAGTGATTTTAATGCCCTCCTTTTCTATTTCCTTCCCCGTTTATCTATACTGCACATCACCTCCTCCCAATACATCTAGCTTGGGTAGTGGAATAGTGGCATCTATTTAAAAGAATATAGCCTTTTAGCTGAGGTATCCTCATGCCTTTTCTATGAGTTACCTGTCAGGAGAGCAGGTACTAGAGTAGCTAAATGGATTGATCAGGCTTCTAACATCATTTATCCATCTATTGGTTCCAAGAGGGGACAACTAGTAGTAAGAAATCTATGTCCTTAACACATGCTAACAATCCCAACATTTGAGCACTTATCACCCAGTAGTACAAGTCATTCTTCATGATAAATTCCCTGAAATCAAAGGATCCATGCCATAGTATTTTAAGTGTGTCACTGAGGTATTACTGGAAGCCAACTTGTGACAATATTTGAACTTACTTATTTCAAAATAAAAATGTTCCATTGCACCTAAAATCATCTAGTATTTGGGAGTTCAAGATCACCATGCTATGGCTGCTTGGGTGGCATACTCTGTTAAGCTTCTGACTCTTGGTTTCTGCTCAGGTTGTGATCTCAGGATTGTAAGATCAAGCCCCAGGTCAGGCTCTGCACTCAGCCCTGAGTCTGTTTGAGACTCTCTCTCCCTCTCCCTCTGCCCCTCCCACTCATGCTTTCTTTCTTAGAGTGGTATTCAAGAAATGTGAATATATTGTATATAACAAATCTCTGTAATTAGGCATAGAAATGTATTCTTTTAATAGGAAATTATTAGGATAATGCCATCACTGAAAAAATGATACTGGCCAGTGGGAGCTCTGCATTTAAAATAAATATTTTTTAGTTTAAATTTACATCTAAAATAAATATAAAATAAATTATACACAACTAATGAAATCATTGAACACTACATAAAAACTAATGATTTACTATATGTTGGCTAATTGAATTTAAATAAATTTTTTTAAATTAAAAAAAATAAATGTGGTGTTTCAAGCAGTCTAAATTGGATTCTTTAATATTATCTCACCATAACAGAAAAAGAATGAACTTGTATTAATCTTCTATAATAGATTGATCATGCACTGTATTCATAGGAGTTTGGAAAATCAAGCCATTTTCTGGAATTTAAAGTGTTGCATTATTTCATTAATCATTTGTTTACCAAAAAACTAAAAAATGAATTCAAAATGTGAACCCTTCAGGTATTTAGTAACATTTGTATCTTGGTATTTTTCTTTTTGAAATACTATATCAATTTGGAATGAAGCATGGTTCTGTTAATGTATTTGAAGACTCTTCAAAGCAGGGGGCTGAAACAACTTCCACATCATTAGAAGTTGAGATATACTTCTAGGTATTTTGAGGTATATTAACTATAATTAGAAAGTTTTTAGGTTCATTATAAGTGCAGCAAACATTACAAACATGGGATACAATGAGATTTTCTATCAATTTAATTGAGAGATGTGTATAAAGCAATTTGCAGTCATTATAGTAATGACAAGAAGATGCTTAAGTGTGAATCCAAAACAGTTACAGCTTTTAAATTTTAAAGCATTTGGTAAATTATTGCTGAGGTTTTTTTTTTCTATTGACAATAGCATTATTGCTGAGTTTTTTTTTTCTATTGTCAATAGCAAAGTGCTTTTCCATTGAGAGAATTTAAGACTCTCAAGCATTTTGAATATGGCAATATTTATAAATGTGTGATTTGGAGGAATTGTTTAAATTCCTTTTCCTAATTTCTTTTCTCTCCAGAATAGATTCTTTTAACAAGTAATTTGTAGTGATGACTATGTTGACTTCAATTTTGGAGAGTCATAGATATGTTAAAGATTAACTATCTGGTCTTACTGAAGCCAACACAGAACTTTCTGCTGTTTTTTCTTCAATGATAAATAAAATACAGAATTTTATAATAATATAAGAATAAAACATAAATTAAATGAATGTGGATGGGGGTCAGAGAAAGATATATCTAAAAAAGAATGATGAGAGAGATGTAGGGATATGAGAAAAAAGAATACATGTGTAAAGTAAAGAAGTAGAGACCTAAGTAACGGAGGTACTTTTTCCAATCATAAAGAAAAATCAATGCCTCTGATACAGACTTGTTTTTGTAACTAATGGCTTTCCATTTAAAAAATCGGACACCAACATTTCAGAGGCTAAAGTTAAGGAATAGCTTAATTAAAATAATTTGAAAGAGAGAGGAAGATGGCAGCAGAGTAGGAGGATCCTGGCTCATTTTGTCCCATGAACACAACTAGATAACTGGCAAATCTTCCTAAATACCCCAGAAATTGACTTTAAGCCTGAAGAACAAACTCCACAACAAAAGGGAGAAAAGAGGCCACATCAGAGAAGGTAGAACTTGCAGAGACAAGGTTTAGAGGAGAATCAGATCATGGGTGCTGCACAGAGGAGGGAGCCATTGTCAAAGAGAAGGGTGAGAGAGAAAGGAGCACACAGGGAATACACAAAGATGATGTTTCCTCAAAACCATTGGCTTAGAAAATGAGAGGGGCTGAACTTTGTGAGTTCTTATAACCAGTGGAGATTAAAGCCTGTAGTATTAAGGGACGGTGGGCTTGGCTGAGATAGAGCCTAGAGGGCACTGCATTGCTCCTGGAAATGAGGCAGGCAAACAACTGGAGGTGCAGACAGCATGACAACTGATCTGAAGAGCACCTGAGGCACACGGTGGGGAGATTATTTGTAGTGCATTCCTGAAAGGCAACGGTGCTGGCTGTCGCCATTTCCTTCCCCCTCCCCAACATAAACACAAAGTAACCTGCAAGAAGCAGTGCTCCTCAAACATAGCATGCACAATTTGCATACACCAAACCCCACCCCTTGCCTACTGGTGGTACTACCGTTCTCAGTCAAGATAGCTTAAGTCCGAGCACAGCATGCCCCTCTACCAATTGTGCAGCCTGAGAATAGACTTAGGGAAATCAGTGACTCCATTAAATAATAATATTCGTAATATAGGAGTCCCAGTAGAAGAAGATAGAGAAAAGGGGGCAGAATATTTGCTTGAGAAAATAATAGCTGAAAACTTACTTAATTTGGAGAAGGAAACAGATAACCACTTCTAGAAAGCATGGAGAGCTCCCATCAAAATCAACAAAAACAACCACACCAAGACATATTGTAGTTAAATTTGCAAAATATAGTGCTAAAACATATATTAAAAGCACCAAGACAAAAGAATTCCTTAACTTGCAAGAAAGAACCATAAGGCTAGCTGCAGATATCTCAACAGAATGATGGCAAGGCAGAAGAGAGGGACATGATATATTCAAAGTGATGAATGGGAAAAATCTGCAGCAGAGAATACTCTTTCCAGCAAGGTTATCATTCAGCATATGAGAGAGAGTTTCCCAAATAATAACTAAAGGAGTTCAATATCACTAAATCAGCCCTGCAAGAAATATTAAAGAGGACTCTTTGAATGGAAAGGAGAAATCAAAGTGACAAAAAGAAGAAAGGATCAAAGAAAATCTCCAGAAACAACCACAAAACAGGTAATAAAATGGCAATAAACACATTTATCGCTAATTACTTTGAATGTAAATTGACTAAATCATCCAATCAAAAGATGTGTGGTTTCAAAATGGATGAAAAACAAGACTCATGTGCATGCGACCTACAAGAGACTCATTTTAGACCTAAAGACACCTGCAAATTGAAAGTGAGGGAATGGAGAAACATTTAATATGCAAATGCATGTCAAAAGTAAGCCAGAGTAGCAGTACTTATTTCAGACAAACTAAACTTTAAGACAAAGACTGTAACAAGAGACAAGGAAGGACAATATATAGTCATACAGGGGACAAACCAACAAGAAAATATAACAATTCTAAATATTTATGCACCCAAAGTGGGAGCACTCAAACGTATAAACATTTAATAACAAACATAAAGGAACTAACTGATAAAAATACAATAACAGTAGGGGACTTTAATAATCAACTTACTTCAATGGACAGGTCATATGAACAGAAAATCAATAAGGAAACAATGGATTTGAGTGGCATACTGGACCAGATGGACTTCAAAGATATATTTAAATACTCCATACTAAAACAGCAGATTACACATTCTCTTCAAGTGTACATGGGACATTCTCCAGTATAGATCACCAATTAGACCACAAAATAAGCCTCAACAAATACAAAAAGGTTGAAGTCATGCCATTCATCTTTTCTGACCAGAATGATATGCAACAAAAAAATCAACCAAAAGAAAAAAAATCTAGAAAGACCACAAGTATATGAAGGTTAAACAGCATCCTATTAAACAATCAATGCACCAACCAAGAAATCAAAGAAGAGATAAAAAATAAATATATTGAAACAAATGAAAATGATAATATAACAGTCCAAAACCTTTGGGACACAGCACTATAGGCCTATCTCAAGTAGCAAGAAATATCTTAAATAAACAAGCTAAATTTACATCCAAAGGACCTAGAAAAAGAACAATAAACAAAGCCTAAATCCAGCAGAAGGAAGGAAATAATAAAGACTAGAGCAGAGGGGCACCTGCGTGGTTCAGTTGGATTAACATCTGCCTCTCAATTTTGGCTCAGGTCATGATCTCAGGGATATGAAACTGAACCCCATGTCATGCTCCTCACTGGGCATTAAGCCTGCTTAAGATTCTTTCTCTGTCTCTCCTTCTGCCCCTCCCCATCAACATATACCCAAAAAGTTTAGCGCATAAAGAAAGGATATAGAAAATTAAAAAAAAAAAAAACAGTAGAACAGATCAATGATACCAGGAGGTGGTTCTTTGAAAAAATTAATAAAATTGATAAATCCCTAACCAGACTTATCAAGAAAAGAAAAATACTCAAATAAAATCACAAATGAGAGGAGAAATAACAACCAACACTACAGAAATACAATTATAAGGGAATATTATGAAAAACTATATACCAACAAATTGGACAACCTGGAAGAAATGGAGAAATTCCTAGAAACATATAAACTATCAAAACTGAAATAGGAAGAAAAAAAAATTTGAACAGACCAATAACCAGCAAACAAATTAAATCACTAATCAAAAACCTCTGAACAAAAGTCCAGGACCATATGGCTTCACAAGAAAATTCTAACAAACATTTAAAGAAGAGTTAATACCTATTTTCAATCTATTCCAAAAATCAGAAATGGAAGGAAAATTTCAAATTCATTCTATGAGGCCAATGATACCAAAACCAGTATAAAAGCGACCACTAAAAGAGAGAACTACAGGCCAACATCCTTGATGAATACAGATGCAAAAATTCTCACTAAAATACTTGGAAATCGAATTCAACAATACATTAAAAAATTATTTGACATGTCAAGTGGGATTTATTCCTGGGTTGCAAGGGTGGTTCAATATTCTCCAAATCATTTGATGTGATATACCACATTAATAAAAGAAATAAGAACCATGTGATCATTTCAGTAGATGCAAGAACAGTATTTGACAGTGTACACCCATTCATGACTAAAAAAAATAGAACCTTAACAAGACAAGTTTAAATAGACCATAACATAGTAAAGGCCATGTATGAAAAACCCACAGCTAATATCCTAAGTGGAAAAAACAAAAAACAAAAAACAGAGATTTTCCACCAAGGTCATGGATAAGACAGGGATGTTCACATGCACCACTGTTATTTAACATAGTACTAGAAGTCCTAGCTGTAGCAGTCAGACAACAGAAAGAAAGTACATCCAAACTGGCAAAGAAGTAGTAAAATTTCACTATTTGCAGGTGAGATGATATAGAAAGCCCTGAAAGATTCCACCAAAAATACTGCTGGGGATGATAAATTGAGTAAAGTCAGAGAATACAAAATTAATATACAGAAATCTGTTGTTTTTCTATACACAAATAGTGAAGCAACAGAAAGAGAAATCAAGAAATAAATCCCATTTAAAATTGTACCTGAAACAATAAGATACCTAGGAAAAAACCTAACCAAAGAAGTGAAAGATCTGTACTCTGGAAACTATAAAACACTGATGAAGATGACATAAAGAAGAAGAAAGATATTCCAGGCTCATGGATTGGAAGAAAAAACGTTGTTAAAATGTCTATAATACCCAAAACAATCTTCACATTTAAAGCAATTCCTAACAAAATACCAAAATCATTTTCCACAGAGCTAGAAGAAACAACTCTAAAATTTGGATAGAACCACAAAAGACCCTGAATAGTGAAAGCAAACTTGAAAAAGAAAAGCAAAGCTGGAAGCATCGCAATTCCAGACTTCAAGTTATATTTCAAAGCTGTAGTGATCAAGAAAATATGGTACTGGCACAAAACCTGAGGAATTGATAAATGGAACAGAGTAGAAAACAACCAGAAATAAGCCCACAATTATATAGTCAATCAATTTTCAACAAAGCAGGAAAGGACATCCAATGGGGGGGCGGGGAACAAGTCTCTTCCACAAGTGGTGCTGGGAAAACTGGACAGCAACATGTAAAAGAATGAAACTGTACCACTTCTGTGCACCATACACAAAATAAATTCAAAATGGAGTAAAGATCTAAATGGGAGACCTGAGGGGCGCCTGGGTGGCTCATCAGGTTAAGCCTCTGCCTTCGGCTCAGGTCATGATCCCAGGGTCCTGGGATCGAGCCCCACATCGGGCTCTCTGCTCAGCAGGGAGCCTGCTTCCCCCTCTCTCTGCCTGCCTCTCTGCCTACTTGTGATCTCTGTCTGTCAAATAAATAAATAAAATCTTTAAAAAAAATGGGAGACCTGAAACCATAAAAATCCCAGAACAGAACATAGGCAATAATTTCTCTGACATCAGCCATAAAAACTTCTTTCTAGATATGTCTCCAGAAGCTAGTGAAACAAAAACGAAAATTAAGTATTGGGACTTAAGCAAAATAGAAAGCTTCTGCACAGTGAAGGGAACCATCAATAAACATAAAAGACAGCTGACAGAATGTAAGATATTTGTAAATGACATGTCTGATAAAAGGTTAGTGTCCAAAATATATAAAGAATTTATAAAACTCAAAACCCATAAAATGAATAATCCAATTAAAAATGAGCAGAAGTCATGAATAGCCATTTTGCCAAAGAAGCCATACAGATGGTCAACAGGCACATGAAGAGATGTTCAACATCACTTATTGTCAGAGAAATACAAATCAAAACTACAATGAATCTTGGAACACTGAAAAAATAAAATAAAGTTTAAATTAAAAAAATAGAAAATAAATAAAAATCATCTTGAAGGCTAAAAAATAACGTACAATGAGCTATCACCTCACACTTGTCAGAATGGCTGAAATTAACAACACAAGAAACAACAGGCATTGGTGAGAATGGGGAGAAAGGGAAACCCTCTTACACTGTTGGTGGGAATGCAAGCTGGTGAAGTTACCCTGGAAAACAGTATGAAGATTCCTCAAAAAGTTAAAAATAGAACTATATTACAACACAGCAATTGCAGTACTAGGTATTTACCAGAAGAATACCAAAATACTGATTCAAGGGTATACATATACCCTGATGATTTTAGCAGCATTATCTACAATAACCAAACTATGGAAATAGTGCAAATATCCTATGTCCAACAACTGATGAATGTATAAAGAAGTGGGATTCTCTCTCTCTCTCACACACACACAAACACACACACAATGGAATCTTAGTCAGTCATAAAAAAGAATGAAATCTTGTCATTTGCAATAGCATGGATGAAGCTGGAGAGTATTATGCTAAGCGAAGTAAGTCAGTGAGACATATTTCAGAGACAGATAGCATGATTTCACTCGTGTATGGAATTTAAGAAACAAAACAAATGAGTGAAGGGACAAAAAGAGAGGCAAACCAAGAAATAGACTTTTAACTGTGGAGAACTGTGGAGCACTGTGGATGTTTGCCAGAGTGGAGGTGGGTGGGTATATGAGTAAAATAGGTGATAGAGATAAGGAGTGCACTTGTGATGAGCACAGGGTATTATAACAACTTACCTTTAGTCACATATAAAATCTGTACACTCTCTTCCTCACCACATATTTTATGGTATGTCACACTTTACATCTTCTTATATTGTAGCTTCATTAAAATTTATTGTAGGCTATAGTTATTTTTAAGGTCATTTTCTAACTTTTATACTAGAAACAAAAGTGATTTACATAGAATCATTAAAGTTTTGTGGTATTCTGGCTATGAATTAAACCCTTTGCCTGGGTGTAGCAAGAGAACCTTGTACTGGCATTGCCTTGGGTGTGATGAGCTTTGCCCACCTGACTCTTGGCTTAAGTGTTGCTGGTTACACAGCTTCTAGGTATTCTTATCAGTCCTTCTGGTTTAATGGGGCCCAGGAATCACAGTGGTTGAGGCTGTTTCAGCTCATTTGGGGGAGTAGGGTGGGGGGAACCACTCCAAGCAACTCCCAAATTTTTTCAAGTAGGTTTTTGGGTAGGAGGTGTCAGAAGATATCTTCAGCCTTGGCTGTGAATTAATCTCTTTGGTTGGTTATAGCAATGGAACTGTCCATGCTCAGTACTGACTGCTTGGGGTTGATCTGCCCTACCCACTTACTTCTTAGCTTGAGCATTTTTATGTTACACAGTTTCTGGGTGCTCTCACCAGCCTCTTTGACCAGATGGGGCTGGGAGACACTCTAACCATCAGGTGGGACTATGACTTAGCTCCTCACCTGGACATAGGCAAACCAAGTTCTAGGGCCAGTAAAACTCCTTGTTTTAAGACCTGAATCAGGCATATCTCCATCCCAATGAGTTTCTTGGTCAGAGTGTGTCACTGACTTGATTCTGCAGATACACAAAGCCACTTGGCTGGGATCACTATTTAGACACTGTAGGTAATTACTTGGTCTGCCAAGATCCATGTGCTGGATACTTCAACCCCTTCCCCTCTCCTTCACAGATTCACAATGGTTGAATCTTGGAAATTCCCCTGAAATTTCCATGGGTCCAGACCAGACTCGGGGTTCCCATGAAGTGTCTCACAATGCCAGGGACACTGGTTGTCCCTCCTGGGAATCCCCCTGGAGAAATTGGAGTCTCAGGGGGAAACATCTCCATATAGTTCTGTGCTAGCCTGTGGGAGGGGTACTATGGTCGCTGTGTAGCCATTTCTCTTATCCTTCTAATGCAATCTGTCTTGATCTCTTGGTGAAAGGGGTTGCTTTAGCCTCACCCCTGTGTTCTAGAATTCTCTCAGTGGCGTCTTGTTCATGGGTAACTGTCAGTTCTTCTGGGGAGGGGGAACAAAGTCAGGATGACCTATGTCACCATTTTGGGGACATCACTCCTCAATTGATAGAGTATTCTGAATTTGACTATATATTTACCTTCAACCAGTGAGTTTTGTGCTTTTATATGTTTTCATCTTATCATTTAGTATATCAACTTGGAGAGCTCGCTTGCAATTATTTTAAGAAACTGTATGGTGATGATTTCCATTAGCTTTTGTTTGTCTGGGAATGTCTTTATCTCTCGTTCATTTGTGAAGGTCAGTTTTGCCTGGCGTAGTATTCTGAATTGTCAGTTTTGTTTTTCATTCAGCTCTTCAGATATATCATCCCATTCTTTTTGGGACTGGAAGCTTTTTGTAGAGAAACACACTGATGGACCTATAATGGTTCTCTGCTATATGAAGTGTCATTTTTCTCTTGGTGATCTGAAAATTGTCTTTGTCTTTGACTTTTAACATTTTGATTATTGTGTGTCTAGGAATAATCTTGGTTAGGCTGATCTTGCTTTGTATTTTGAGCTTCCTGTACTGCAATGTCTTATCTCTTCTAAATTTTGGGAAGATTTCAGTTATTATTACTTTATTTTATTTACAGCACCTTTATTTATTTACTTATTTTTAAATAATAAATTCTTATTTAAATTCAATTTAGTTGACATATACTGTATTGTTAGTTTCAGGGGTAGAGTTTGGTGACTCACCAAATGCATTTAGCACACAGTGCTCATTACATCAAGTGCCCTCCTACATGCCCATCAGCCAATTACCACTTCCCCCACATACCTCCCAACCAGCACCCCTCTGTTTCCTAGGGTTCAGCATCTCTTATAGTTTGCCTCCCTCTCTATTTTCATCCTATTTTGTTTTTTCTTCCCTTCCCCTATGTTCATGTTTTGTTTCTTAAATTCCATATATGAATGAAATCATATAGTACTTGTATTTCTCTGATTGACTTATTTCACTTAGCATAATACCCTCTAGTGCCATCCACATCGTTGCAAATGGCAAGATTTCATTCCTTTTGATGACTGAGTAATATTCCATTGCATATATATGTTACATCTTCTTTATCCATTCATCTGGTGAGGGACATGTGGGCTTTTTCCATATTTTGGCTATTGAGGACATTGCTGCTATAAACATTGGGGAGCTTTTACAATTGTAAATATTTATGCCTCTAACTTAGGAGCAGTCAAATATATAAACCAAATAATAACAAAATTAAGTTCATGCCCCACACTCTTCAGTAAGCCCTCACAGAAAAGCAGTCAATCACTTTTTTCTCCCTGGTTGCCATCAGAAATCCATGTTCATCTGGCTTGCAATTGAGCATTTTTATCTCAGGCACATGACCATGTTTCAAAATTCCAAATTTTACAGAGTCCAGCATGGAACCACACTTTTCTTCCCATAGGAGGGAGTGGGTTTTGCCACAATTCTACCTTTTGCTGGATCCTTGCCAGGAAATCAGTTTATGGTAAACAGAACAGAAAGCTGGCACCTAGACTTGCTGTTTTCAGTTGTCTTCCCAACTCTTGTGCCTGGGAACTTTACTACACTCAGGCACCCTCATTCTTCATGTGACCCCAGGGATCCTGAGACCATGCTGTCATACCTGGAATTCCTCCCTACTTCACCACCTGAGCACCATTAAGCCAAGGAAGTACTCAAGTGTAGCAGACTTCCAAAAGTTCCGATTTTGTGTTCCTCTGCTTCTAATATTTTGTGGTAGCCTCCTTAAGCAGGCTCCATCCTCTCCATCATATCCTCAGATATATCACCCCTGATTGAAGTCTCTGCACTTCCTACCTTCCAGAAAGTAGTCACCTTTCTACTTGTAGAGTTGCAGCATTTGTATTCTCAGATCTTTGATTTCTCAGGTATTCAGAATGATTTGATAACTCTCTAGCTGTTTTTGAGGGACCAGACAAACTTAGAGTCACCTACTCTTCCGTCATCCTAACTTGTTCCCTCATGTTTTTATATCAACATCTGTGATTTTTTATTTTATTTATTTTTATTTTTTGTTTGTTTTTTTAAAGATTTTGTTTATTTAAAAATTTGACAGAGAGATCACAAGGAGGCAGAGAGGCAGGCAGAGGAGAAGGGGGAACCAGGCTCCCCACTGAGCAGAAAGCCCAATGCAGAACTCGATCCCAGGACCCTGAGATCATGACCTGAGCTGAAGGCAGAGGCCTAACCCACTGAGCCACCCAGGCGCCCCAACATCTGTGATTTTTTAAATAAGCTTTCTTCCCTCCCCTTCTCCTGAGATTCCTATAATGTTAATCTTCATTATCTTTTATAGTGTCTCATAATTCACCCAGCTTTCTTTATTCTTTTCTATTTTTTTTTGTTTCTCTAATTAGCTAATTTCAAATGGTCTGTCTTGAACTTCACTGATTCTTCTGCATGATCAAGGCTGTTATTGAAGCTCTCTTTCGAAATCTTCAGTTCTGTCATTGTATTCTTCTGCTCTAGGATTTCTATTTGGTTTTCTTATGTTTCTATTAATTAATGAAATTTCTCAGTTTATTGTTTTCCTGATTTCATTTAGTTGTCTGTGTTCTCTTGCATTTCACTGAATTTAAAAAGGTGAATACCTTGAATACTTTGTCAGAGAAATCATAGATCTCTATATTTTCAGTGTCAGTTACTGAAGTTTTATTTTCCTCTAGTAGTGTCATATTTGCCTGATTCTTTGTGATCTATGTAGCTTTACATTGGTGTCTTTGCATTTCAAGGATCATACACCTTTTTCAGTCTCTAAGACTGGTCCATAGGTAAAGACCTCTTATTAGTTCCCTTTTCTGATAGGATTATCTCCAGATTCACAGTTGTACTGTGTTGGAGACAATTATGAAATTGTCTCTGGGTCTACAGTGCATTCCTCTGTTGTTTAATCTTGTTACCAGGGGCTCAGAAAAGCATGGCTCTTGTCCCTGGGTGGATGAGACTGCCTTAAGTACATTGTTCAGCAGGGTGGCACTGGGACAAGGGTCTGCTTCAAGGTCCACATTTGGGTCCTCAGAGAATGGGCCTGTTACCAGATGTGCAAACATTTGTGGCTCCTGCCAGGTCTCTGGGAGGGCTTCTGTCTGGTCATTGGATGGATACCTGGATGAGCAGGATTGGCCCTCAACTATGATTGAGAAGGTCTGGAATTAAGCCCTGTGGCTGTTTCAAGTTTCACAACCAATATTGTGCTCTGCAAACCTGGCTTTGGAGACATGGACTTGCATGTCTCCCAAGTCCCTGGGTGGGCAGAAATGCTCCCTGACTATAAGTGGAGGTGCTGGTGCCCAATAGAGGTCTGCTTCACGTACTCCCAAAAGTATACATGTGTGTAGCCTAATATGTCCCTGAGCTAGCAGGATTGTTCACAGCCTTAAGCCAAGAGGAGTTGTTACTGAGTTCAGGGACCTTTTCAGGATCTCCAGAAGCACAGACAAAAGTGTTTACCACTGGGTCCCTAAACTGACTAGTAGAAGTTAGAGCTGAGTACAATACCTTTTCAGGATCCTTTCTATCTCTTGCTGGGCCAGGGACCCAGCAAGTAGAGACTCTGCTGGTAGAGTATGGCTGGGGCCTTTTTAGAATCTTTCTTGCAGACAGGATTATCTCCTACTGGATTCACAGGACTTTTGGTAGATTGTGTCTTGCAAGTGGGTTAGAGCCAAGTATCAGGACCTTGTATCCAGGGGTACAGACAGGAGTGTGTCCTGCCTGGTCTCCTTGCTGGCATGTCTGATAGTAGACTGAGATATTGAGGGAGCCGGAGCCAAGTATGGGGCCATTTTAAGATCTCTGGGGTTACAGATAGGAATATTTCCCACTAGATACCTGTGCTACTAACGCTATTTGCAGACTGAAGCTAGAGGGGGCTAGAACCATTAAAAGGACCTTTCAGAATCAACATTTTGGGTTGAGCTTGGTGATCAAAGACCTCTAGGGACTCCAAGATTGCTGCCCAGAGGGACTGGAGCCGGCTACTTCATGATCCACACTCAGGACCAGCATCCCTGTACCTATTAACCAAAGCACAAATAGGTATGATTCCTCCTGGTCTTTTAGTATATGGTACTGTTGCCCAGACCAAAGGCAAATAGGCTTTAGCCAAGTCCTCAGGGTTATGAAGCTATTTCTGGTCTATAGCCAGAATTATGTTTGATGAATCTACCACCTGGGTATGGGCCTACCTTCTGCCTTCTCAATATGACTCTTGTAGGTCTCGTAATTTTCTATCTGGATCACAGACCTATAAGGACACTTTTGTCTATAGATAGATATGAAATAACTATTGATGAAGGGGGATATAAATGGAGGACATCTAATTCAGCCATCTTGATATCACTCCATCTAGGCAGTATTTTAATAAACCAGGCAGGTCCCACCACCCCACCAGCTACCAACACATTATCAGACTCCTTGATTCTCTTCTAATCCATGTCTTCTCAACATGTCACTATTTTTCTTCTAACTTACATTAATCAATTCTTGTCATTATACCAATTTCTTCTACAGAACATATTTGGTTTTATGTTATTTGCTCCTTAGAACCATTCTCACTCATATTTGATGGCTGTCTGGGCTCTTTGCTTAGCTCTACAGACATTTCCATTTCCTTATTAGGCACCATTTGCTGATCTTGGATGGCTTTAGTACGATCCATACTAAGAAGTCAAATGTTCTGAATTGTGATTATTGATGGAAATTTTCTTAATACTTGATCTGGTTCTCATCCCAACATTTAGTGTAAAACAATACATTGTACTTGGGCTCCCATCTACTGAATCAGCTGGATACATTGTGCCCTGCTGTGCACAGAGCCTTCTTGGAAATAAGTTACGTTTAAAACTCATGGGGCGCCTGGGTGGCTCAGTGGGTTTGAGCCTCTGCCTTCGGCTCAGGTTGTGGTCTTGGGGTCCTGGGATCGAGCCCCTCATCAGGCTCTCTGCTCAGCTGGGAGCCTGCTTCCCCCTCTATCTCTGCCTGCCTCTCTGCCTACTTGTGATCTCTCTCTGTCAAATAAGTAAAATCTTAAAAAAAAAAAACAAAACCTCACTGTATCCTATAGGAATACATGGGAGATGTTGTGAGTTTGGTTCTAGACCACTCCAATAAAGCAAATATCACAATAAAGTGAGTCAAATGAATGTATGGTTTCCCATTACATATGAAAGGTATTTTACACTCTACTGTAATCTATTAAGCATGCAATAGCATTATGTCTTAAAAAACAATGTATATATCTTAATTTAAAAACACTTTAAAGTGCTAAAAAATGGTAATCCTCGTCTGCGCTTTCAGGAAGTCATAATATTGAGGACTGCTGATTGATCAGTTTCTTAAGGTTGGGGTGGCTGTGGCAATTTCTTAAAATGAAGTTTGACGTTTGCTGCATCAATTGACTCTTTTTTCATGAACAATTTTTCCGTGGTATGTGATATCCTTGGTAGCTTTTTACCCACAGTAGAACTTTGTTCAATATTGAAGTCGATCCTCTCAAAATTTCCCACTGTTATATCAACTAAGTTTATGTAATATTTTAAATATTTTGTTGTCATTTTAACAGTCTTCACAGCATCATACCCATGAGTGGATTGCAATTTTCTTTTTGGCTATACCACATTTTAAAATTTTATTGTAATCCCAGTATAATTAACATTAGGTGTTATATTAGTTTTAGATGTATGATATAGTGATTTGACAATTCCATACATCACTCAATGCTCACCATAGCAAGTGCACTCCTTAACCCTCATCTCCTATTTCACCCATCCCCCAGACCACTGCCACCTATCCTCCAACCCACCCACACAACCCACATCACTTTGTTTCTTTATGGTTAAGAGTTTCTTGCTTTTTCTCTCTTTCTTTTCTTCCCCTTTGCTCTTTTGTTTTGTTTACTAAATTCCACATATGAGTGAAACCCTATGGTATGTCTTTCTCTAACTGACATGTTTCACTGAGCATTATACTCTCTAGTTCTATTATTGTTCCTACAAATGGCAAGATTTCATTCTTTTTATGGTGGAATAATATCCCAATGTGTGCATGTGTGTGTGTATACAGTGTGTGCAAATATGGTGTATATCTATAGTGTAAACACACACACACACATACATAACAACTTCATCCACTCGTCAATTGACGGACACTTGGGATACTTCCATAATTTGGCTATTGTAAATAATGTTGCCCTAATTAAATATATGGGTGCATGTATTCCATTGAATTAGTGTTTTTGTGTATTTTTGGTAAATACCCAGTAGTGTGATTACTAGATCATATGATACTTCTATTTTTAAATTTTTGAGTTAACTGCCATGCTCTTTTCCATAGTAATTGTACCAGTTTGTGTTCCCACAAAAGTGCAAGAGGACGCCATTTTCTCCACATCCTTGCCAACACCTGAGGTTTCTTTTTGATTTTGATTTTAGCCATTCTGACAGGTGTGAGCTGATATCTCATTATGGTTTTGATTTGCATTTCCCTGATGATGAATAATGTTGAGCATCTTTTCATTTATCTGTTGGCCATCTGTATGTCTTCTTTGGAAAAATGTTTGTTCATGTCTTCTGCCCATTTTTTAATCGTATTATCTGTTTTCTGGGGTGTTGAATCATATCAGTTCTTTATATATTTTGGATACTAACACTTTAGCACATATGTCATTTGTAAATATTTTCTCCCATTCCTTGGGTTGCCTTTTAGTTTTGTTGATTGTTTTCTTCACTGTACAGAAACTTTCTATTTTGATGTAGTTCTAAGAGTTTATTTTTGCTTTTATTTCCCCTGCCTCAGGAGACATACGTAGAAAGCTGTTGCTATGGCCCATGTCAGAGACATTGCTGCCTGGGCTCTCCGCTATGAGTCTTATGGTTTCAGATCTTACATTTAGGTCTTTAATCCATTCGAGTTTATTTTTGTGGATGGCATAATAAAGAGATCCAGTTTCAATAATTTTTCAGGTAGCTGACCAGTTTTTCCAGATGCTTTGCTTAAAGAGAATGCCTTTTTCCCTTTGCATATTCTTTCTTCCTTTGTTGAAGATTAATTGACCATATAGTTGCAGGCTTATATCTGGATTTTCTATTCTGTTCCATTGATTTCTGTATCTATTTTTGTGTCACTACCTACCATACCTTTTGATCACCACACCTTTGTAATGTAACTTGAAATCTGGAATTGTCATACCTCCAGCTTTGCTTTTCTTTTTCAAAATTGCTTTGGCTATTCACAGTCTTTTGTGGTTCCATACAAATTTTAGGATTATTTGTTCTAGTTCTGGGAAAAATGCTGTTGGTATTTTCACAGGGACTGCTTTAAATGTGTGGATTGCTTTGGGTAGTATATATATTTTGAAAATATTATTTCTTCCAATCCATGAGCATGGAATGTCTTTCCATTTCTTTGTGTCATCTTCAATTTATTCCATTAATGTTATATAGTTTTCAGAGTACAAGTCTTTCACCTGTTTGGTTAGGTTTATTCCTAGGTATCTTACTATTTTTGGTGCAAGTGTAAATTGAATATTTTTCTTTAGTTTTTTTTTTCTGTTCCTTCATTGTTATGGTGTAAAAATGCAACAGATTTATGCACATTGATTTTGTATCTTGAGAATTTACTAAATTCATTTATCAGTTCTAGTAGTTTTTTGGTCGAGTCTTTCACATTTTCTGTATATAGCATAATGTCATCTTCAAATAGTGAAGGTTTTACTTCTTCCTTGCTGATTTGGGTGCCATTTATTTCTTTTTGTTTTATGATTTCTGTGGCTAGGACTTCCCTGTATTATGTTGAATAAAAATGGTGGGAGCAGACATCTGTTTCTTGCTTCTGACCTTTATGGGAAAGCTCTCAATTTTTCCTTATTGTGTATGATGTTTTCTGTGGGTTTTTCTATATGCCTTCATTATTTTGAGGAATGTTTCCTCTAAACCTACTTTGTTCAGGGTTTCTGTCATGAAGGGATGTTGTAGTATGTCAGTGATTTTTCTGCCTCTATTGAAGTGATTATAGGTTTTTGTCTTTTCTGTTACTGATGTAATGTATCACATTGATTGTTTTGTGAATATTGAACTACTCTTGCATCCCAGGATTAAAACCCACTTGATTATGGTCACTGATTTTTTAATTTATTGTTGGATTTTGTTAGCATGCTGGTAAATTTTGTTGAGGATTCTTGTATCTATGTTCATTAGAGATATTGGACTGTGGTTCTCTTTTTTTGTGCTGTCTTTGTCTGGTTTGGGTATCTAGAATGATACTGGCTTCCTAAGATGAATTAGGAAGTTTTCCTCCTTCTACTTTTTGAGATAGTTTGAGAAGAATAGGTATTAATTCTTTTTGAAATGTTTAGTAAAATTTGTCTGTGAAGCCATCTGCTTCTGGAGTTTTGTTTGTTAGGAGTTCATTTTTTACTGTCTTTACTGATTCAGTTTCCTTGCTGATAATTGGTTTGTTCATATTTTCTATTTCTTCCTGCTTCAGTTTTGGTAGCTTATATTTTTTTAAGAATTAATCTATTTCTTCTGGGATGTCTAATTTGTTGGCATATAGCTTTTCATAATATTCTTTTTCAATTATTTGTATATCTGTGGTGTTGTTTGTTATTTCTACTCTTTCACTGGTGGATTTATTTGAGTCCTCTCTCTTTTTTTTCTTTTTTTGATGAGCTTGGCTAGAGGTTTATAAATTTCATTGATCTTTTCAAAGAACCAGGTCTTGGTTAGATTGATGTGTTCTATTTTTCTTTTATTTTCGATATCATTTTTTTTCTTGCTCTAATCTTTATTATTTCCCTCTTCTTGTTTAGGTTCTGTTTGTTGTTCTTTTCCAACTACTGTAGTTTTAAGGTTAGGTAGTTTTTTGGGATTTTTCTTGCTTCTTGAGTTAGGCCTGTATTGCTATAAATATGGCTCTTAGAACTCCTTTTTTGCATCCCAAAGGGTTTTTGGACAGATGTGTTATCACTTTCGTTTCTCTCCATGTAATTTTTTATTTCTTCTTGGATCTTGGTTGAGCCCTTCATTGTTTAGTAACATGTTATTTAACCTGCTTAATTTCTGGTCTTGTATTTCTGGTCTTCCCAGATTTTTTCCTCGGGGTTGATTTCTTGTTTCATAGCATTGTGGTCAGAAATGATTCATGGTAAAACTTTGATCTTCTTTCTGTTGAGGCTTATTTTGTGGCCTAATATGTGATCTATTCTGGAGAATATTTCATGTGTACTTGAAAAAATGCATATTCTGCTGTTTTAGGATGGACTGTTCTGAATATATCTGTTAAATCCATCTTATTTGGTGTGTCAACCAAAGCCACTATTTCCTTGTCGATTTTCTGTTTCAATGATCTTTTCATCAATGTAAGTAGGATGTTAAAGTACCCTAGTATTATTGTATTATTATCAATAAGTTCCTGTATGTTTGTTATTAACTGTTTTATATATTTCAGTGCTCCCATGTCGGCTGCATAAATATTTAGAATTGTTATATCTTCCTGTTGGATTGCCCCCTGTGTTATTATATAGTATACTTCATTGTTTCTTTTTAAAGACTTTGTTTTTTTAAGATTTTATTAATTTATTTGACAGAGAGAGATATAATGAGAGAGAGAGAACATAAGGAGTGGGAGTAGGGGAGGGAGATAAAGGCTTAGCAGATAGCCCAACATGGCCTCCATCTCAGGACCCTGGGATCATGACCTGAGCTGAAGGCAGATGCTTAATGACTGAGCCACCCAGGTGCCCCTAGTCCCCCCAACCCCTCCACTCTGTAACCCTCAGTCTGTTTCCTGGAGTCCAGAGTCTCTCATGGTTGTCTCCGTCTCTGATTTATTTTTATTTTTAAAAATTTTTAATTAAATTTTTTAATTTTTTAATTTTTCAATCCAATCTGTTGCCCTGTCTCTTTTTATTGTACCATTTAGTCCAATTTCATTCAAAGTAATTAATTATAGATATGTATTTATTGCCATTTTGTTACTTGGTTTTTGGCTATTTTGTAGTTTTTTTATGATCCTTTCTTCTTTTCTCTTTCATGGTTTGCCAGTTTTCTTTAGTGATATACTTTAATTCCTCTTTTTTTTGCATATTAATTAGGTTTTTTTACTTGTAGTTACCATTCAGTTTATATAACATCTTTTGCATATAGCAGTCTATATTAAGCTAATGATTGCTTAATTTTGAACCCATTCTTTACTTCTCATCCCTCTACATTCCTAATATTTGATAATCATATTTTACATTTATTTTGTTTACATATTTTACATTTATTTATTTTGTGCCTCTCTTGACTGGTTTTTGCATGTATACTTGACTTGTTTGCTTTTGTGCTTTCTATTTTTCTTATGGTTTTTGTTTTCTACTCCAGAGTCATTCCTCATAGGGCTGGTTTAGTGGTCAAAAATTCTCTTAACTTTCGTTCATCTGGGAAACTCATTCTAGGAGTGGATTGTGTCTTAAGAAACCACTTCATTTGCTCATCCATAAGAAACTCCAGTCTCCATCTGTCAGTGTGTTATCATGAGATCACAGCCATTCAGTGATGTCCTCAGGCTCTGCTTCTAATTTTACTTAGTTGTCGTGCTATTTCTTTCTTTTTTTTTTCATTGTGTTACGTTAGTCACCACACAGTACATCATTAGTTTTGCTGTTTCTACCACATCTGCAGATACTTCCTCCACTGAAGTCTTTGAACTCGTCAAAGTCATTCAGGAATGATGGAATCATTTCTTCCTAACTCCTGTTAATGTCACTATTTTGACTTTCTCTCATGAATCGTTAATATTTTTAATGACATCTCAAGTGGTGAATCCCTTCAGAAAGTTTTCAATTTACTTTTCAAATTAACTTTGCCTGGGCTACCAGGTGCATTGTCAGTGAGCAGCAAAATTTTGAAAGGAATCTTTTTTTTTTTTCCTGAGCAGTAGTGGTGGGCTTAAAGTATTCAGCATACCATGTTATAAACAAATGTTCTGTCATCCAGGCTTTGTTGTTCTATTTATAGAGCATGAGCAGAATAAATTTACTATAATTCTTAAGGGTTTTGAGATTTTTGGAATGGTAAATGAGCATTGCCTTCAACTTAAAGTCACTATCTGTATTAGCCCCTAACAAGAAAATCAGCATGTCCTTTGAAGCTTTGGAACAGGCTTTGACTTCTCTCTAGCTATGGAAGTCCTAGATGGCATCTTCTTCCAATAGCAGGCTGTCTCATCTTCCTTGAAAATCTATTGTTTATTGTTGTTACCATCATTAATTATCTTAGCTAGATCTTCTGGATAACTTCCTGCAGCTTCTACATCAGCGCTTGCTACTTCACTTTTACTTTTATATTATGGAGAATGCTTCTTTCCTTAAATCTCATGAACCAACCTCTGTTAGCTTCAAACTTTTTTTTTTCCCTGAAGCTTTCTCACCTCTCTCAGCCTTCATAGAGTTGAATAATTTGGGCCTTGCTCTGGATTAGGTTTTGGCTTAATGAAATTTGTGATCAGTTTGATCTTCTATCCGGACTACTAAAACTTTCTCCATATTTGCAATAAGGCTGTTATTATCATTTTTATGTTTTATAATCATTTTTTATGTTATATAGCACTTTTAATTTCCTTTAAGAACTCTTCCTTTGCATTCACAACTTGGCTGTTTGATGCAAAAGGTCTGTCTATCAAACTATTCCAGGTTTGGCATGCCTTCCTCACCAAGCTTAGTTATTTCTAGCTTTAAAGTAGAGACATGCAACTCTTCTTTTTACTTGAATACTTAGAGGCCATTGTAGGGTTATTAATTGGCCTTACATCAGTATTGTTGTGTCTCAAGGAATAGGGAGGCTGGAAGTGAGGAAGAGGGATGGGGAAATGGCTGGTTGATGGAGCAGTCAGAATATACACATTTATCAATTAAGTTTGCTATCCTGTATGGGTGTGGTTCATGACTCCCTGAAACATTTAGAATAGTACCATTGAATGTCACTGATGACAGGTCACCATAAGAAATATAATAACAATGAAAAAGTGTGAAATATTGCAAGAATAACCAAAATGAAACACAGAGACTGAAAGTAACCAAACACTGTTGAAAAAATGGTGCCAATAGATTTGCTTGATAAAGGACTGCCACAAATCTTTAATTTATATAAAAAATGCAATATCTAAAAATGCAGTAAAGAAAAGCACAATATAATGAGGTATGCCTTATATTTAGGCAATATTGTCCTTTAGTTCACGTGTCTTTCAAAAAATCTGAAGTGGATGCCCAACTGGAATAAAGATAACACACCCAGAAAATGGCTTCTCAGTCAAGAGGAGAAAATACAAAGATTATTCTCTGTGCTCACTGTTTTTTAAATGTTTTCATTAGAGACTTTGATATAAAATAATGAGAATATTCATTAAATGTTAAGAAAATGTATAACTATAATATGTTGGAGTATAGTTCACTGGTAATTATTCAAAATACAAAATCAGAATGTATTTATTTATCTATTTTTAAAAGATTTTATTTATTCGAGAGAGCAAGCACAGCAAGGGGAGGGTCAGAGGGAGAGAGATGAGCAGACTCCCCGCTGAGCAGGAAGCCAGATGCAATGCGGACCTGATCGCAGAACCCTGAGATCATGACCTAAGCTGAAGGCAGACACATAACCAAATGAACCACTTAGGTGCCCCCAGAATCAGAATTTAAAATGACCTTTGTTAAATATAAATTGAACATTTCAATGGCATGTCACTATGGGCTTCTGAAGAGAGTATGGGGAAGCAATTTTCAAAATCTTTTTTTTTTTTGGTTGAGTAAACATTTATCGGAAAACAATTATCTTTTCTTACCTAGTGTCTACTTTTGAATGTCACAGCAAATATGGGATAAGGAAGATATTATGTGTAACAATGGATATGTATGCACATCATTATTAAAAATTATGTATTGTAAAATAGTTTTCAAATATTGTTTCTGTTTTCCATTATTCCTTTCCAGCTCAGTAATTTTATGCAGTACAGCAGAGTTTATTTCCTTTTTTTTTAAATTAATTTATTTATTTGACAGACAGAGATCGCAAGTAGGCAGAGAGGCAGGCAGAGAGAGAGGAAGGGAAGCAGACTCCTTGCTGAGCAGAGAGCCCGATGTGGGGCTCGATCCCAGGACCCTGGGATCATGACCTGAGCCGTAGGCAGAGGCTTCAACCCACTGAGCCACCCAGGCGCCCCCAGAGTTTGTTATTTCTGTTTGACAGATTAGGAGATTGAGATGCAGTGGTTAAACCATTTGCTCAAAATTACAGAGTTAATATATACCACTTATTCTTTATACATTCTTCTATTGATGGACAGACACTTGGGCTGCTTCCATAATTTGGCTATTGTAAATAATAATACTGTATACCTGAAACTAATAAAACAGTGTATGTTAACTATACTGGAATTAAAATAGAAAAAATACAGAGATAGGTAGTGGAAATGATAGGACTAGATAATGAGTCTCGTGATCCTTTATATTTATGTTAGCCTTCATTCACTCAATAAATGAATACCTTGAAGTCTTCCACATGTGAGGCATTCTTCTGGATGCTGGGGATATGATGAGACAATAATTCATTGTTCCTGACCTTATTGAGTTTATACATTCCAGAAATATAAAGACTTGTAGACAACTACCTAAAGCCTTGTAAAAGGTTGCAATATTGGATAAAATATTTAAAAACATATAGTTTGCTATAAAATATAAAATAAGAGGGGCACCTGTGTGGCTCAATCAATTAAACATCCTACTCTTGATTTTGGCTCAGGTCATGATCTCATGGTTGTGAGATCAAGCCCTGTGTTGGGCTCTGCTCTGGGTGTGGAGCCTGCTTAGGAGTCTCTCTCTCCTTCTGCCCCTTCCACTCCCCCTCAAAAAATGTAAAATATGAGTGGTTAAATGAAATGTGATATTTTATGAGTTAGAGGTATAATACACCAGAGAGGTTCATGGAAGGAAGAATTTGATTTTAAAATGTGTGCACAAAAACATATTTAGGCACTGGTTCTTTATTCCCACTGGAATAAAGGAATTAGGAAGATGTATTAAAAGGAATGGGTATGTTATCATGTCTGAGAAGAAAAACTAATGAAATGGGCTTTTTACTACTGAGAGATGAAAGAAATTTTAAAACAGAAACAGAATTATAACAGTTTTTTGTCATAAAAGCAAAGTATGAAAAAAAACAAAGTGAAGAAATAAATGGTAAAGGATAGACATTTTTAGAAGTAAATGACAATGCTTATATGACTAGTTTAGATCTTACAAGTAACTGTGCTGGAAAGGAAGAAAATAAATATCATGTAATAATATTAAAAAAATTTTTTTCTTTCCAAGTTTTTATTTAAATTCCTGTAGTTGACATACAGTCTAATATTAGTTTCAAGTGTACAATTTAGTGATTCAGAACTTACATACAACACCAGGTTCTCATGATGACAACTCCATTTCTTAATTCCCATCACCTACTTAACCCTTCTTCCCACCCACCTCCCTTCCAGTAACCATTAGTTTGTTCTCTATAGTTAAAAGTCTGTTTCTTGGTTTGCCTCTCTCTCTTTTTATAAATACTTTTGTTTTAACACTGTTTAATCATAAAACTTTTAGGTTACTTTTTTGTGATATCTTATTATTAATGTCATAATAATTAGTGACAGTAGTCATGAAAAGAATGAATTACATCTATAAATTTATTTAAGAGTTTAAAGAGTTATTTCACATCATTAATCCATCATATCCTTAAGTATAACTAAGCATTTCTGACCTTCAATCTTAGATCACAACCTAGAGTTTTCATGAAGAATTCTGTTTTATAAATAAGATAATTAAATATTGAGTGGATCAATTGTATGGTTAATAAATTGTAAGGATCTCTGACTATAAGTCCAGTGCTGGAGAAGAGTATCTGAGTGCCTAGGAACTCTTTTATACTGCTTATAACTCTGTAATGAAAGCCAGAAATGTATTGCTTTTGGAAAGTACAACTGTTGTGGATGTGTTCTTTTTAAAAAAAAAAAAAAACATCAGGAGCTTGTGTCAGATAATCGCTAAGCAATGTAGAAATTTTTAATCAGAATCTGCCATTTATTAACATCATATAGATTAAGACTTTGTGTTCTTTGGGAAATGATTGTCCTATATAATTCCATTTGCACCACAGTAGGAGACTTCCAAATTATACGTTTATCTACGGGTCTTAGAAACAAAATATTTCTCCATGTTCTGACTTTAGTCTTTGTGCATTCTTGGCTGATTTTAGGCAAATGACAATGTAGGTGGATGCTTCCACTCAATGGATAACAGAAAAATTAAGCAGAAAGTATAAACAAGTATTTTTTCTGTTTTATATATATAAGGCCAAATATGAAGATCTGTATATCTTACTTATGATGCAAGATACAAATAATTTTATATTGCAGCCTTACTCTGGCAATAAGCCATGTCCATATTATGGAATTTGAAATGGTTCCTCTACCCTTCTACAAGACTATGGTATCTAAATGAAGACAATAATTTGGTATAATATTTAGCTAATTTTGAATCACACAAATTCCCAATGCCTTTTACATAAACACTTGAGAAAATTTCCATATTGTAGCTATCACTTATATACACATAACATACAGATGGTTAAATTGGTCTGTTCCATCCTTAAATTCTGACTGTGTGTGCTACAGTAAATTTATTCAGCTGTTATTCCTGCAACATATATATTGGGCAGAATAATGTTAGAACACGCAGCACACATAATCAATCCACTAGAAATATCGAGAATATTGGAGGAAGCTGGTGGTACATAGAGAATAGACTCCTTTGACAGCTTTGATGGGATAAAGTGTGTTTCTGAAAAGTAAAAGATGTACACGTGCTATTTCTTTCTACTATTGTTACTGTCATCAGTTATTTTTTTATTATTTATTGATTGATTGATTTGAGAGACAGCACAAGTGGGGGGGGAGAGGGAGAGGGAGGGGAAAGCAGACTCCTCACTGAGCAGGGAGCCTGATGTGAGGCTCAGTCCCAGGACCCTGTGATCATGACCTGAGCCAATGGCAGACACCTAGCCGACTAAGCTACCCAGGTGCCCCACTGTTCTTCGTTCTTGAAAGCCCTGTAAAACTAGTGAAGATTATATACTAACAAAAATAACTGTCAAGTGGACAAAAATGGATTTATTTAATTTCATGAGTCATAATGGAATCTACAAAGTCTGTAACTCAAGCCTTAATGGAAATATGAAGGGTTCATTTTAGCTGTCAGCATGCTTATAGGATCACAAAGGGGTTGATGTAAATAAATATCTTTTGGGGCACTATGACCTTCATGGCTTCAGAAGAAATTCAGGGGGTGACTGGCTGGCTCCACTAGTGGAGAATGTGACTCTTGATATTGGGGTGATGAGTTCAAGCCCCAATTGGAGTAAAGAATACTTAAATTTTTTTAAAGAAATTCAATTTTGACTGTAAGCTAACACTTGAGAAACACTTTTTGTTGGACACGTTTGTGACTTCATTGATATATGTAATAATGAAAATTTTCCATTACTACGCTAATAAATGGCTTTTAAAAATTTCAACAAGATAGAATTTTTTACATTTTAAATGACATTATTTGCTGTTAGTTATTCATGCTAAAATAATCACTATTATGGCACTCCTGGGTTTTCATTTCTCATTTCTAAAGATTACCAAAGTGTAAGTTACTTGACCTAATTGTTTTGAGTTTGCTTTCAGCAAGATGATTTTAAAACAAAAAATAAAGAAGAGAAGACACATACCTGATTTTCACTCTTTAAAGAAGGTCTGGTGAAGTATCAAACAAAACAAGAATAGTATTTATCAATTATTTAATATTAATAGAATTTTCAAAAATACATTAGGAAAGTCAATTCAAACTTACTTAGAATATCAGATGGTCTAAACTTTAATTTCCTTGAAATTTCTTTAGGATTATGAAGAGATTGCCCACCACATAGGGTCTGGTTGTTAAGAATTATTTTAAAATAGGGACTTTTTTGGTATATAATAATTATATAGAAATAATAATTACTTTTATTTATATATTTGATATCTTTAACAATCCTATGCATGGATAAAACAGGTGTTAGTATCTACATTTTTAGAGAGAAATAAACAAACATGGCTCTGAGACATTTAATGATTTGTACAAATTCAGATCTCACAGAGAACCTAATTGTCTTTCCATTTCACCACACTGACAATAGCATGGCACACACAAAAATTTCCCATATTTCCTTAGCCCTCTAGAGGTAAATACATTTAATAATGTAGTAGAAAGAGCAGTATCAGAAGGCTTCTGTTTCCAGGATAAGATCTGCTAATAATTATCTGTGTGACCTTGAGAAACTGTTTATGCGAGTTGGGAACTGAAAAATATCCTTAAGACTACAAAGTCAGGGAATATATTACCCATTAATTCCTTAAAATTACTGGGAAATACACTTCAGGTGACCAAAGGATGAATAAAATTAAATACTCCCAACTACAGATATGTGGTAGTATGTTGCTCAGCAACGAGCAATGAAAGTATTAAAGCACAGTTTGTCAAAATAATCTTTGTTAATATAGTTACACACTTACTATAGAATTTTAAAAAACTCTGGAAAGATAAAGTATATATCCCATAGCATTAATTTATTTTAATATTAATGATAATAATTTGTATCTAAAATCTCAGATAATTATCAGTAAAAGCTGGAAAACGCAAAGCAGAAGATGGAAGTAAAACCATACTAATGATGTTTATATCTTAAATGCTGGCAGTGATAACTTCATTATGACATCTGTAAATAAGAAAAGTAGAATCCATCATTTTCCATTACTTTATTTTTCATATTCTAAAACCCTTTGAAAGAAGGAAAAGTGTCCAAATATAAATCTTACTTCTTCAATCAGCAACTGTATTTAGCAAGTTTATTTGCAGGAAGTGGGTGCTACCAAAACAAAGGTATTCGTCAGAAATCTGAGAGGGCCTATTTTTATGTTGATTCATGATTTTTATTTATTTTTATTTTTATTTCTTTTTTAAAGATTTTATTTATTTATTTGACAGACAGATCACAAGTAGGCAGAGAGGCAGGCAGAGAGAGAGGAAGGGAAGCAGGCTTCCTGCTGAGCAGAGAGCCCGATGAGGGGCTCGATCCCAGGACCCTGGGATCATGACCTGAGCCGAAGGCAGAGGCTTTAACCCACTGAGCCACCCAGGTACCCCTTGATTTATGATTTTTAAAGAGAAACACTAAGTGTAAACATTTGAACATATCACATAATAGATTTTACATCAGGAAGAAGTAATTATTGGAGAGATGTATACTTGGTTCTCTGGTTTCATAGAAGTCCTTTTAATATGATCTTTTCACATATCTTATTGGATGTAGGATAAAAATAATCATAAACACATTTCTTACATAATTAAATAAAATTCCTTGCACCTCAGGACTTCATAAACTAAAAAGGGCAGGTCTTTTTTTAGTAGATTTCTTCACTACTTAGTAAATCACAGATTATTCACTGACCATTAAACCAGGAAGGTAGAGTAACTTCTTCCAAAAAGGAGGTTGCATGAGGCCATTATCACAACCCTGTGGTTATTTCTGATAGCCATTTGATGAGGCCCTGGACAAAAGCATAAAGAGTGGGAGTGTGTGTATACATGTTCATGCAAAGAAAATATGAATATGAAACAAGTGTCTTGAAGTCACTTGAAGTGGTACATTGAAATACCAGTGCCCGATTAATATTCTTACGGTTCCTGTATATTTAAATTATCAGCTCTTAGAATGGACTATACATAGTTTTCAAGGCTCTGAAATAAATGAAAAGTAAGGATCTCCTTTCCTGTTTCTTCATTCTATATCCAATCCTGTCCAGAATACAAAATAATATGGAGTCTTCCCTCAGTAGATTATACTCTAATAAGTAAATGAGATAGGTATACTAATTGGGCAGTACAAGAGTTAACATGTGCTAATTGTTGGCATGTAGTTATTGTCACATTATAAAAGTACATACCTCAGTATTCATATGGCTGAACCGTATTCCTTTCATGTCCTTTATGTAATTACTACCATGAATGGCATTAGATTACCAAAAGCAATATGTAAAGAATGGAAAGTGTTTGATGGTAATTTTATATCCCTCTTATGTTACTTTGGCTAAATGGTATTGCTATTGAACCTACTCCATATTTATAGCATGTTAGATAAGTGCTGCCTCATTTCTTTCCCCAAATTCCCACTTTAATTTCAGAATGACAAAAAGATGCCTACCAGATTCAGAAAACAAAGTGAACATGTTGAGCATGCTATTGATCGTGTTCTTGTCATGATATCGGAAAGAAGAAGGGCCCGTTCTCTACATGGCACTAATGAACAACCACCTCGTAACATTCTTACAACTGTTCTTGAACTGATTAATATGGTCAAGATGATACTAAACATTCTGGAAAGGTAATACCAAATATGTTATCTGTAAAACCTTTAGTTGCATTTCTTCCCCTTTCTTCCTCTTCAGAGAAAACTTATGTATGGATTGGATTTTATTTCCACAGTATCTTTCAAATGCAATTACAAATTTTTATTGATGTTCTGAATATCTCCCTAGGGTGAAAAACATTTATCTAACTCCCTTTAAATGAGCCAATATGTGATCATCTGACTTTTTACAGAAGTAAATCATTTTACAGAATTAGTATTTGTTTTACGAAGGACTCACTTTGGGCTTCCTTTATAGACCAAACTCTGCTGCTGCATTAGAAACACTTGTTTTTTTTTTTTTTTTTTTTTACAGTCCTTTAGGAATATACAAAAGTTACACCACAGTTCTAAAATACCACATCTGGACTATTTATAGCAACAAAATAGTGATTTTTTTCTTTATGTATTAATTATATTAGGAATTTTTCATAATCCGTAATACTTTTAAAATTCTGTGTTACTAAGAGGAGTCTTTAGAAATCAAAGGCTAACGATTTCTAATCTTCTTTTGATAATAACCTGTAAGGGACATAATAATATTTTAGTTTCTTGAAAAAATTTAAATTTCCTAGTTGCTATTTTGATCAAGACTACAGTCAACTCTATATTTTACACACAAATGAAATATTATATAGGTATTTAGTCCTAGGCTTTTGCTTTTGCTATCAGAAAGTGTTATATCCCTAAGATAGAGAAATTAAATTGTGAGAGGGAGGCCTCCTTTTATGACCAGTGAGAGAAGTGTAAGAGAGAGAAGTCATAATACTCTTCTCTTCTCTGATAACTGTTCTCTTACTGAATTTTTATCATCTCTTTACATTTCTATTGATGCTTGATTTATAAACTCATTTTGTTCACATGAAGAAAGGATGAAGTGACTTACCTGCTTTTTCAAAGAAATTTCAGTTTGCATGTTAGATAAAGTATAGGAAATTCATCAGCCCTGCTACTCCCTCTCTTCTAAGCTCCTTACAGTTATCTCTCTGGCAACAAGCTGAAACAAAGAAAATAATCAAGATTCTTGGAATTAATTCATGTTAAGGAAAATAGGGAAAGCAATAATGGGCATACAACAAAGATAGCCACAGGACTGAGTGATGGCAACAGAAGACCCCCAAAATGTATATAATCTGCTTCACTGATAATTGATCATTCACAGTATTGGATTTTCTTGTTTATTAAAGCAGTCTCATTACAAAATTCACATCATGGTTACAGTATTAATAAGCATGCTTTAGCAAATTTTCATTATATCACCAATTTGAGGGCTTCTTTGTTCTGATCAGTGGAACCAGATAAGATTAAAAGTATTTATATTGTTCTTGCGATATTTTATGGTAAGTAGTTCTTAATATTTTGTAGTAAGCAGTTAGACTTCTCTTTCAGAAATGATAAAATCTATACAAAATGACATCATATAACAGCTTTTGAAAATGGCACATTTATGGTTCATCTTAGCACCTTCTTTTCTAACTGCTTGGATTTTTAAAATTTTATTTATTTATTTGACACAGAGAGAGAGATCACAAGTAGGCAGGGAGGCAGGTGTGGGGGGGAAGCAGGCTATTTTTTTAAAGTCTAGAAATGGATGAGAACAGAAAAAATGCCTAAGTAACTTTGTTCATATATGCTTTAGAAATAGACTTCCAGAAAATCGCACTTTTGTGTAAGCATCAGAGATTGTAATCTCTTAGGAAGGGGGGGGTCTTATAAATTTTTATTGCTAATTTAAAACTAAAACTTCATTTTTCATATGAGAATAAATGTGTTTTGAGCACAGTAATACTTGTTAATTTGTTTTACAAATGACATTCTGAAAATTGTTCCCCATTTTTCAAATGTAATAAAATAGATGAAGTGGGTGATTATTTTACAACAGTACTCTGTATTATCACCTCATTCAAATTATTACTTGTGATTATAGGTATCCAAACCACAGAAGCCTGAAATCATATTACATAAAAATAATAAAGCCCAAACTCATCAACTGACAGTAGAGTCCCAAGTAAAATAAACCTTTTTAAATTTGTGGCAAATAAAATTAATTACCAGATACCACCAATCTTTATTTTTCAAGGAATGGGTACTCTAGTTGTAGATTACATAATTAATATTTAATACATTTCTCTTCCTTTTTCGTTCTTTTCATGTAATCATTTCTACAGTAAGTTAGCCAAGGAAAAAGAAATTAAAAAATTGAAATTACCTAGTCTGTCTTCCACCTTTTTATAGTAACTTGAAAACAGGGATTGTAAACTGTGGACCTACAATCCTACCAGTTTACTGAGATCATAGATGTATTACACTGATCAACTTCCATGTAAGTTTTCCGTTATTTTTGTTTAACTTCATGATGTCTAGAATTTAGCTTACCCTTGGCAGATTTTCAGAATGATCTAAAGCTCTGTATATTATAGATTATAATTTCCAGTTTCCTAAAGTATAAAAATGTGACATTCAATGAAAATGGAATTGATTGGCCCTTTTGTTAATCCTTCCCTGGCAGGCCTCCATTTGATGGTATGGCAGAATTTTCCAGTTTGAAAAGCCACCTCATTAAATTTATCACATTACTGAAACATTTCTCTGAACAGGTAAGACATGATTTTGTTGTGATGTTCTCCATACATTCTCATATGTATTTATTTATCAAACCCTGTAAATTTATTTTCAGTAACACCTATATAATCAGTCTCCTTACCATTTCCAATGCCAACACTGAAATTCAGGTCCATATTTTATTATACACAGATAGAATATTTGTATAGCTATGCAATTGATTTGTTGACTCAAATCTCTTTTCTACTCTATTAGAATTTACCACTATTGTTGCATTATTCTAAAATAACTATTAAGCTGAAGAGAAAACTTCAAATTCTTACTATTACCCACTAAATAGTCTAAAATTGTTATCATTCACAACCCTCCTTAGCCCGTAATCATCTATTATCCTTCTGTTCTGTGTGACCCCTATATTACCCCTAAGAAGTTTTACTCGTTCATCTTTAAATGTTTCATGTGCGATTCCACCTCTTTTTTTTAATCATACTGTACTCTCTACCTAGAATTTACTACCATACTTACTTCTCCCTTTATCTACGTAATACATTTCTTTAATTTTTGTGAGTTGATAATTTTATTTTTTTTTCTTGGTTGCAGTTTTTTTTTTCTTTTTAAAAAGTTTTTATTTAAGTTCCCGTTAGTTAATGTACAGTGTAATATTAGTTTCAGGTATACAATGTAGTGATTCAACATTTCCATACAAAACCTGGTGCTCTTCACAGCAAATGCACTACTTAATCTCCATCATCTATTTTACCTCTCCCCCCCACACTCCTTCCCTCTGGTAACCAGTATGTTCTCTATAGTTAAGAGTTCATTTCTTGGTTTGCCTTTCTCTCTCTTTCAGTTTCCTCTTTGCTCTTTTGTTTTGTCTCTTATATTCTACATATGAGAGAAATCATATGGTATTTGTCTTTCTCCGACTGACTTATTTTGCTTCATGTAATACTCTCTAGCTCCATCCATGTCATTGTAAATGGCAAAATTTCACTATTTTTAATGGCTGAATAATAATATTCCATTATGTGTGTGTGTATACATATACCTTCTTTATCCATACACTTCTTTAAAAAAATTAGTTCATTCGTTTATACTTCTATTCACTAACTTACCCATTCATCACTCAAACAAGGTGATGCTTTTTGTAGCTATAATTTTCTAGAATTTAGTATATGATACTTTGTAAGCTTACTTTAACTCCATAATCATTTGAGAGTTGGCTACATACAGATATGTGTACTAAGCTTCATAGAGGAGACACGAATAAATAAGACAGAATTCTTTCTCTCAAAGTAAGATATTTAAACAAGTAATGTGTAATTGTGTGTGTGTGTGTGTGTGTGTGTGTGTTTCCTTAACAAGTACATTTTAAGTCTTTTGGAGTCAGGGGTTATCCTACATGATTTTAAATTGTTCAACATAACTTTTTGTCAAAACATCTTTTATGTACATAGTGAGTAATAAATATTTCATATTGATTCAATGCACCAAGAAATCCTGAAACAGGATTCATTGTCACAGGTATTTTGTCCATGTGAATTGTATATATTTTATCAAAAATTAGGTTATAGACTAGAATATTCAATAATAATAACAAATACTTATATAGCAATTACTACTTGTCAGGCACTGTTCTAAGTGCTAGATGAAATAACTCTTTTAAACTTCAAATCATTTCAAATATGTTGACTAGCTGAATACTAAGAAGAATAGAGGTCACTGAGGTCCAACTATTTTCTGCATTAATCTACAGATGGGGCTTTTGATTCAAAGGGCCTCTTCTCAAATCCCTATTATTTCTTGTTTTACTATGGCAGAAATTATTATGGAAAATATGTCTTATGGAAAGCATCAAAATTAGACTGCTGTTTTTAGCAGTCTCTCCAGATTCTAGTAGACTGAACATCCCACAGAGAAAAATTAGAAAATATGAACAAAACAAAATAAATTCTCCAGTTTTAAGTATTAAAGAGATTAAGGCATTATAGAAATATTGAAAGCAAAGGGATGTAAAAATATGGCATAAAAACCAATTAAAAAAAACAACAACACCTGGCCTAGCCTTACATATAAATATGTATGTGTAATATATGTATGTATGTCTATAATATAGATGTATGTATATAATATAAATATACATATATATATTGGATTTTCAGGCAAGAAACATTGTAACCTAATACTATATTTTATAAATAAAATTTCCTGAGAGTAATCTTAATTTTTCTCATAAAAAGAAAGGTAGCTATGTGAAGTGATAGACACATTAATTAAACTGATTAACTGAATCCTTTAGCAATGCCATAAGAGAATACGAAGTCCAGGAAACAAGCTGAGGGTTTTAGAGGAGAGGGGAGGTGGGGGAATGGGTTACCCTCTGATGGGTATTAAGGAGGGCACATATTGCATGGAGCACTGGGTGTTATATGCAAACTGTGATTCTTGGAACACTACATCAAAAACGAATGACATACTGTATGGTGACTAACATAACATAATAAAAAAAGTATACATATATCAAATAATTAGGTGTCTGCTTTATATATTACAGATTTAGTTGCCACTTTTACTTTAGTAAAGCTGGGGAGAAGATATAAAAAAATCACAATAAGAATTTGAAAATATTTTGAACTAATAATGAAAACAGGTTTAGAAAACTTGTGACATGCAGTTCAACTTGTATTTAGGTAAGGTTTCATAGCTTCTGATAGATTTAATAGAGAAGAAGAAAGGTTGAAAATCAATGATGTAAGCGTTAATTTGAAGAATCTACTAAAAGAACAGCAAATTAAATACAAAATAAATATAGGGGCACTCAGGTAGCTCAGTTGGTTAAGCATCCAGCTCTTGATTTTTGACTTAGGTCATGATCTCAGCGTTTTGAAATTGAGCCCTTTATCATGCTCCATGCTGGGTATGGAGCCTCCTTGAGATTTTCTCTCTCTCCCTCTCTCTTTATCTCTGCCCCTCCCCTTCCTCTAAAAAATTTAAAAATAACAAAAGAAAAGAATAAAATAACTGCACAGTTATCATATGGTTTCATTCATATGTGGAACATAAGGAATAGAACAGATGACAATAGGGTAGGGAGGAAAAACTGAATGGGAAGAAATCAGGGAGGGAGACAAACCATATGAGACTCTTAACTCAGAAACAAACTGAGGGTTGCAGGAAGGGAGGTGGGTGGGGCATGGGGCAGCTGGGTTTGGGCATTAAATAGGGCATGTGATATGATGAGCACTGGGTGTTATACTGAAATAATGAGTCATTGAACATTATACCAAAAACTAATGATGTTTAGTTGAAATACCTTGGCTGATTGAATTTAAATTAAAAAAGGAAAAAAGAAAATAAATGCAGAAGTTAATGAAATAGGAAGCAAACGATAGATATAATAAAAACCCTAAATTATATTATTTCAAAGCAAAAATTATTGACTTTGACCAGTTTTTTTTAAACCCACAAATACAGTATCAGAAATGAAAAGGAGGATACCACTAGAGATCCAATGTACATAAAGTAGTTCTAATACTCTTTTTATAGCTTTCATGCCAAAGAACTAACAAAGTACATGAAATTGAAACATTCCTAGAAATACATAGAAGGGAAGTTGACACAAAAAAAGAAAAAAAAATTTGAATTGTCATATACAATAAAATATTACTAACTAAGTGACGATCCTGCATCTGCAACATTGACATCTTGGAATCTGCTTAGAAAGGCAATCTCAGGTCTCACACAAGCCTACTGAAACAGGATCTGAATTCTAACATGATCCCCATGTAATTCACATACACATTAATGTTTGGGAAGCATTGTATTTTTTTTCTTTTTTAAAGATTTTATTTATTTATTTGACAGACAGAGATCACAAGTAGGCAGAGAGGCAGGCAGAGAGAGAGAGGAAGGGAAGCAGTCTCCCTGCTGAGCAGAGAGCCCGATGTGGGGCTCGATCCCAGGACTCTGAGACCATGACCTGAGCTGAAGGCAGAGGCTTAACCCACTGAGCCACCCAGGCGCCCCGGGAAGCTTTGTATTAAATAAAGTGTATACATAATTATAATCCTTCCCACAAAGAATACTCTTGTCTAGATAACTTCATCTGTGAATTCTTCAACACAGTTAAGAGGGAAATAGCACTAATGCTACACAGACTGCCAGATAGCAAAAAGGAAAAAAAAAAAAAAGAGAGAATGCACTTTCCAACTATTATGTTAACAAGTTTTTTTAATTTAATTTTCTTTTCTCAGTGTTCCAAGATACATTGTTTATACACCACACCCAGTGCTCCATTCAATACATGACCTCCTTAATACCCACCACCAGGCTCACCCAATCCCCCAGCCCCCCCCCTTCTAAAACCCTCCGTTTGTTTCTCAGAGTCTACAGTCTCTCGTGGTTCATCTCTCCATCCAATTTCCCCCAATTCACTCTTCCTTTCCTTCTCCTAACGTCCTCCTTGTTATTCCTTATGTTGCACAAGTAAGTGAAACCATATGATAAATGACTTTCTCTGCTTTATTTACTTCACTCAGCATAATTTCCTCGAGTCCTGTCCAGGTTCATACAAAAGTTGGGTATTCATCCTTTCTGATGGAGGTGTAATATTCCATTGTATAAATGGACCATGTCTTTATACATTCGTCTGCTGAAGGACATCTCAGCTCTTTCCACAGTTTGGCAGTTGTGCCCATTGCTGCTATGAACACTGGGGTACATATGGCCCTTCTTTTCAAACATCTGTATCTTTGGGGTAAATACCCAGTAGTGCAATTGCAGGGTCATAGGGAAGCTCTATTTTTAACTTCATAAGGAATCACCAAACTGATTTCCAAAGTGGCTGCACCAACTTGCATTCCCACCAACAGTGTAAAAGGGTCCCCTTTCTCCACATCCTATCCAGCACTTGTTGTTTCTTGTCTTGTTAATTTTGGCCATTCTAACTGGTGTAAGGTGGTATCTCAATGTGGTTTTTATTTGAATCTCCGTGGTGGCTAATGATGATGAATATTTTTTCATGTGTCTGTTAGCCATTTTATGTCTTCTTTGGAGAAATGTCTGTACGTGTCTTCTGCCCATTTTCTGATGTGATTAGCTGATTTTTGAGTGTTGGGTTTGAGGAGTTCTTATAGATCTTGGCTATCAGTCCTTTGTCTGTAGTGTCATTTGCAAATATCTTCTCCCATCTTGTAGATTGCCTCTTTGTTTTGTTGACTGTTTCCTTTGCTGTGCAAAAGGTTTTTTTTATCTTCATGAAGTCCCAAAAGTTCATTTTTGCTTTTGTTTCCCTTGCTTTTGGAGACGTGTCTTGAAAGAAGTTGCAGTGGCAGATGTCAAAGAGGTTACTGCCTCCATTCTCCTCCAGGATTTTGATAGATTCCTGCTTCACAGTGAGGTCTTTCATCCATTTTGAGTTTGTCTTTGTGTATGGTGTAAGAGAATGGTCGAGTTTCACTCTTCAATACATAGCTGCTCAATTTTTCCAGCACCATTTATTGAAGAGACTGTCTTTTTTTCCACTGGATATTTTTTCCTGCTTTGTTGAAGATTATTTGACCATAGAGTTGCAGATCCATATCTGGACGTTCTACTCTGTTCCACTGGTCTATATGTCTGATTTTGTGCCAGTACCATGCTGTGTGGTGATCACCACTTTGTAGTAAAGCTTGAAATCCGGCAACGTAATACCCCCAGCTTTCTTCTTCTTTTTCAACATTTCCTTAGCAATTCAGGGTCCTTTCTGGTTCCATACAAATTTTAGGATTGTTTGTTCCAGCACTTTGAAAAATGCCAGAGGAATTTTGATACGGATGGCTCTGGAAGTATAGATTGCTGTGGGCAGTATAGACATTTCAACAATGTTTATTCTTCCAATCCATGAGCATGGAATGCTTTTCTATCTTTTTGTGTCTTCTTTGATTTCTTTCATGAGTGGTTTGTAGTTCCACGAGTACAGATCCTTTACCTCTTTGGTTAGCTTTATTCCAAGGTACCCTATGGTTCTTGGTGCTATAGTAAATGCAATCAAGTCTCTAATTTCCCTTTCTATATTTTCATTATTAGTGTATAAGAAAGCAACTGATTTTTGTGCATTGATTTTTTTTATTCTGCCACATTACTGAATTGCTGTATGAGTTCTAGTAGTTTAGGGGTGGAGTCTTTTGGGTTTTCCATATAAAGTATCATGTCATCTGTGAAGAGAGAGAGGGTTTGACTTCTTCTTTGCCAATTTGAATGCCTTTTATTTATTTTTGTTGTCATTGCTGTTGCTAGGACTTCTAGTACTGTGTTGAACAACAGTGGCAGGAGTGGGCATCCTTGTGTTCCCGATCTCAAAGGGAAGGCTTCAGCTTTTCCCCATTGAGAATCATATTTGCTGTGGGTTTGTCATAGATAGATTTTATGAAGTGAGGAATGTTTGTTCTATCCCTATACTTTGATATGTTTTAATCAGGAACGGATGCTGTATTTTGTCAAGTGCTTTTTCTGCATCAATTGAGAGGACCATGTGGTTCTTCTCTCTTCTCTTTTTGGTTTGTTCTATCACAATGATTGATTTTTGAATGTCAAACTGCCTTTGCATCCCAGGGATAAATCACACCTGGTCATAGTGGATAATCTTTTTAAAGTTCTGTTGGATCCTATTAGCTAGGATCCTGTTGAGAATCTTGGCATCCATATTCATCAGGGATTTTGGTCTGAAATTCTCCTTTTTGATGGGGTCTTTGTCTGGTTCAGGGATCGGGGTAATGCTGGCTTCATAGAAAGAGTCTGGAAGTTTTCCTTCTGTTTCTATTTTTTGAAACAGCTTCAGGAAAATAGGTATTATTTCTTCTTTGAATGTTTGATAGAATTCTCTAGGAAATACATAAGGTCCTTGGCTCTTGTTTTTTGGGAGGTTTTTGATAACTGCTTCAGTCTTGTTACTAGATGTTGGTCTATACAGGTAGTCAGTTTCTTCTTGTTTCAGTCTTGGAAGTTTATAGGTTTCTAGGAAAGCATCCATTTCTTCTAGATTGCTTAACTTACTGACATATAGCTGTTGATAATAATTTCTGATGATTGTTTCTATTTCCTTATGTTAGTCATGACCTTTCTCCTTTCATTCATAATTTTATTAATCTGGGTCATTTCTCTTTTCTTTTGGATTAGTTTGACCAGTGACTTATTGATCTTATTGATTCTTTCAAAGAACCAGGTTCTAATTTCCTTGATGTGTTCTACTGTATCTCTAGTTTCTAACTCATTGATCTCTGCTCTAATCTTGATTATTTCCTTTCTTGTGCACAGGGTTGGCTTAATTTATTGTTGATTTTCCAGTTTTTTAAGGTGTAAAGCGAGTTGGTGTATTTGGGATTTTTCAATTTTTTTAAGTGAGGCTTGGATGGCTATGTATTTCCCCCTTAGGACTGCCTTTGCCATATCCCATAGGTTTTGGACTGATGTGTCTTTATTCTCATTGGTTTCCATGAATTGTTTAAGTTCTTTGATTTCCCGGTTGATCCAGTCATTCTTGAGCAGGATGGTCTTTAGCTTCCAAGTGTTTGGATTCCTTCCAAACATTTTTCTTCTGGTTGAGTTCCAGTTTCAAAGCATTGTGGTCTGAGAACACAAGGGGAATAATCTCAGTCTTTTGGTATTGGTTGAGCCCTGATTTGTGACCCAATACGTGATGTTTCTGGAGAAAGTTCCATGGGCATTCAAGAAGAATGAGTATTCTGTTGTTTTAGGGTGGAATGTTCTGTATGTGTCTATGAGGTCCATCTGGTCCAGGGTGTCATTCCAAACTCTTGTTTCTTTGTTGAATTTCTGCTTAGATGATCTGTCTATTGCTGAGAGTGGAGTGTTGAGGTATCCTACAATTAATGTATTACCATCAATATGTCTCTTTATTTTGGTCAACAGTTGGCTTATGTAGTTGGCTGTTCCCATATTGGGGGCATAAATATTTACAATTATTAGATCTTCTTGGCGGATAGACCCTTTACAAATGATGTAGTGTCCTTCTGTATCTCTGACTACAGTCTTTAGCTTAAAATCTAATTTATCTGATATGAGAATCCCTACCCCAGTTTTCTTTTGAAGGCCATTGACATGAAAGATGGTTCTCCATCCTTTTGCTTTCAGTATGAATGTAACTTTAGGTTCAAAATGGGTGTCTTGTAGACAGCATATGGACAGGTCCTGTCATTTCTGCAACACTGTGCCATTTTATGGGAGCATTTAGGCCATTCACGTTAAGTGTGATTATTGAAAGATATGTTTTTATTGACATCGTGTTGCCTGTGAAGTCCTTGTTTCTATAGATTGTCTCTGTAAATTTCTGTTCTATGTCACTCTTGGGTTCTTTCTTCTTTTATAGAACCCCCCTTAATATTTCTTGCAGGGCCAGCTGGGTGGTCACATACTCTTTTAAACCTTGCCGATCTTGGAAAGCTCTTTATCTCTCCATCCATTTTCAATGTCAGTCTTGCTGGATAAATTATTCTTGACTGCATGTTCTTCTCATTTAGTGCCCTGAATATGTCTTGCCAGCCCTTTCTGGCTTGCCAGGTTTCTGTGGACGGGTCTGATGGTATTCTGATGGTCCTTCCCTCTGTACATAAAGAATCTTTTCCTTCTAGCTGCCCTTAAGATCTCTTGTCTGAAATTATGATTTGTGAATTTCCCAATTAAGTGTCTGAATGTCTTTCTAGACTTGTTGATCTTGGGGGTATCCTTTCTGCCTCTAGGACATGAACACTTGTTCCATTCCCCAGACTGGGAAAATTTTCATCCAGAATATGTTTGACTATATCTTCTAGTCTTCTCTCTTTCTCCACCCCTCGGGGATCCCAATAATTCTGAGCTTGGAACATTTCGTGGCATCATTTACTTCCCTAATTCTGTTTTCATGCCTTCTAACCTGCTTGTTCCAGGCCTCCTCCCGATCCTTCTTTTCTATCAGTTTGTCTTGTAGATCACTAATTCAATCTTCTGTCTTGATTACCATAGCTGTTAGAGTATTTAGATTAGACTGGATCTCATTGATAGCATTTTTAACTTCTGCCAGATTGGCTCTCATTTCTGCCCTTAGAGATTCTTTGTTGTTACTAATAGTCTTCTCCAACTTAGCCATTGCCTGGATAATTGTTACTCTCAATTCCCTTTCCGACATACTGTTTATGTCCATATCTAATAGTTTTGTGGCAGAGGACACAGTCTTTGAATTTTTCCTCTGCTGGGTGTGCCTCCTTCTAGTCATTTTGGTGAGAGGTGGTTGAGGGGATATATAACCTTATATATCAACCAAAATCCAGGCAAGGTGCACCCTGGAAAGTTTTGGAGCAATCAGAAGTCACCATCAAAAAGAAAGAAAAAAAGGAAAAAAAAAAGAGAGAGAGATAGAGGGAAACAGAGAAAACCCAGCCAAAATGAGACCCAAAAGTAAGATTTATAAGGTACATAAACAAGAATGAAGAAACAAAAAGACCAACAAAAGTAAATGACAAGAAAAAAAAAGAAGAATTTAACAAGATGAATCTCAGGAATGATTTATATAATACCAGAACAAAAACAAATATACAGAAACACTGACAGAGGAATAAGATGGGAAGGTGGTTCTAAACACTTGATATGGTTGAGGAAGGTTATTTTGGTTCTTCCTGGGTGTATCTTGTTATCTTTGCTAAAAGATAAACTCAACTTTCCAGAAATAAAGGGAAATTAAAATTAGGTTATATATAGGGGTAGTATTGAATAGGGAAAAAGGATTACCTTGAAGCTTATATCTGGATGTGTATCTTTAAAAAAGAGAGAGAAAGAAAACACAGGTATATGTTTGACAGAAGTTCAAGTTAAAAAATTATTGTGGAATATGTTGTATTAAATCTCTATTTGTAATGGTAAGTAGTTTTAAAAAATTAAAAGAACAAGAATTGTGAGAATGAATTAAAAAAAGAAAGAAAGAAAAGTTGTGTCTATGAAATATACAGGCTTTGGGGCAATACTGGGAGATTCATATATTGTGTTCCCCTGATGTTGGGGTTTTATAGTTTTATGAGGACCTGTGGTGGTTGTCCTCTTGTTCTTTTGGCTTGTCTTCTTGGGGTGGGGTCTGCCACATTGTTTTTCAGTCAGTCTTGGTTGGGCTAAGTCACCCTGCCCCCTATCAAGGGGCTGGGCTCTGTGGAAACTGGTTTTTCAGGCTTTTGTTCTCTGGAGGTTTTTGTTTTTTGGTGGCTTTTTGGAGGTTTAGTGGAAAGTAAACTGTCCGGACCCAGACCTCCACCTCAGAGAAAAGCTTCAGACTGGTCCCCTCTGGTTAGTTGAGAACACACAGACTCCCACTCTGCAAACTCCGCTGAACATCACAACCTCCCACAGGTGGTTTGCACCCTAAGCCACCATCCCAGTGGTCACCCGAGGTACCCGCTTGTCTCTTCACCCCCATACCACTAAAACCACAAGTGATATTGGTCTGGGGAGCCCTATTCTAATGGCTGCCCTTACCGGGACTGCTGTCTGTTGTCCAGGCCTACACTGTGTGCACTCACACCCAGTGGCTGTGCAGTTCGTGGAAGGCTACCAGCTGATGGATCCTGACTGGAGTCCATGCCAGGTTCTCTCAGGCACAGGCTGGGTGTACTGAGACTCTGGTCACACAGGTTGTGGAAGGTTGTGGGTTGCAGAAGGCTGCATGTCTCAGAAGGCTTCAGGCCCAGAGACCTCCAGCCGGCACCTACACTGGGCTCTCTCAGGCGCTGGCAGAAGTGTGCCCAGCCTGAGCAGTGGTGCAAGCAGCAGAAAGCCACTTTCAGGGACCACAGACTGGAGGCCCATCCAGACTCTCTCTGGCATTGGTGGTCGCCAGTGGTGACCATCCAGGGACCTTGGGCTTGGGCCCCTGCCCATGACCACCTGATTCCACCAGTTTCCCCTTAAGATCTTTTGCTCTTTTTGAGTGCTTTTAACCAGACTCCAAGTTAATGCTGGTCCCCAACCACAGGGCACTTTCATATTGAAGTATTGCTTTCCAATGGGTTGCTTCTGGTAGCTCCCTCCCCCTTCTGTTTATCTCCCTATACCATTCTGAGTGTTCCTACTCTGCTTTATCTCTCCACTGATGTCTTCTGCCCCTGTAGAGATCCAGAAGTGTATAATCGTACATCTCAGGCTGATTTAATGTGTGTTTAGAGTGTTCTGATAGATATTTAGCTCACTTTAGGGGACCGGTTGAAACAAGGTCTCCTACTTCTGCACCATCTTGCCCCTCCTCTTAACAAGTTTTATAAGGACATCGTAAGAAAGGAAATTTATAGGCCAGTCTCTCCCATGAACAAAGAAGTAAAATCTCAAAAAAATAGCAAGCTCAGTTCAATGATAAATTAAAATTATAGTATATCACGGACATATTGGCATTATTCCAATTTAACATTTGAAAATGAATCTAATTAAACAGAGTAAAAGAATAGCAGTGAAATATATAGCCGTCTGAAATGATGTAGAGAAAGCATTGAGTAAAATTCATCATCTGCACATGATAAAAACTTTTAGCAAAATTGGGGCACCTGGGTGGCTCAGTCAGTTAAGTGTCTGTCTTTTGGCTCACGTTATGATCCCAGGGTCCTGGGACTGACTGGGTCTCTTTGCTCAGCAAGAAACCAGCTTCTCCCTCTCCCTCTGCTGCTTGCCCTGCTTGTGCTCTCTCTCCTCTCTCTCTCTCTGTTGGATAAATAAATAAAATCTTTAAAGAAAACTTTTAGCAAAATAATAGATGGTAATTACTTTTTTGATAAAAGTTGTCTACAAGTAATAAAGTACAGCAACATCATACTTAATGGTGAAATATTATAAAACTTCTATGAAATTAGTAATGAGATAAATATGTGCTATCATTATTTCTATTCCACGTTAAAACAACATATCTAACCCATGGTATTGAAAGTCAGAATATTGGTTACATTTGGAAAAGTAAGGGTGGTAGAGATTGGAAAGGACACAAGAAGGGTTTCTCTAGTCCATATTATTTTCCATTTCTTGATCTGGATAGTGGTTATATGTTTGTTCTAATTTTGGATTATTTTTTTCATCAGTTCAATTAGGATTTGTGTAATTTTCTTCATATAGTCTGTATTTTAATAAAACTCTTTGTGTGTTCCTCAAAAATACTCCATATCTCCTTTTATATGTAACTGATCCTTATATTATCCCTATGAAGGACACCCCTATAAAGAGGTTCATTTCGTGCTAGCTTGCTGGAGTACATGAAATCCCAATATCAGTGTTCATTTTCTACATTAAGATATTATTTCTTCAGTATCTCATGAGTGGGTACACGTCATTTGGGACAGTGGTCCCTGATTTTACCTATATTTCAAGTTATGCAACTTAGAAAATTTACTTAAATATTATTTGTGGCCATGATTAACTAATTTGAATATGGTTGACACATGATGTTAATTTCAGGTATCTGCATCATGATTCAACAACTCTATACATTGGGATATGCTCACTATAAGAGTAGCTACAATTGGTCTGCATACAACGATGATGCAATAACACTACTATATTCCATATACTGGTTCTTTTGTTACCATGACTTACTCATTCCTTAACTATAAGCCTGTATGCCCCACTCCTTCACCCCTTTTGCCCATCCCCCAACCCCTCCTTTCTGGCAACTGTCAGTTTGTTCCCTGTATTTATAAATCTGATTCTGCTGTTGTTTTATTCATTTGTTTTGTGTTTTAGATTTCACATATGAGTGAATCATATAGTATTTCTCTCAGTCTGAGTTATTTCACTTAGCATAATACCCTCGAGGTCAATCTATGTTGTCTCAAAAGGCATGATCTCATCCTTTTTTATGACTGAGCAATATTCCATTGTATACATATTCCACTTTTTAAACATTCATCTATTTATGTGTACTTGGGCTGCTTCCATACTGTGGTTATTGCAAATACTGCTGCAATAAATGTGGGGGAGTGCATATATCTTCTTAGTGATTTCATTTTCTTTGGTTAAATACCCAATAATGGAATTTTTGTATCATATGGTGTTTCTATTTTTTAAAAAAGATTTATTTATATGTGTGTGAGAAAGGGAGAGAGCATGTGAGCACATGGGGGAGGGGCAGAGGGGGAGAGAAGGGAGAGAAAGAATCTCAAGCAGGGGGGCACCTGGGTGGTTCAGTGGGTTAAGCCTCTGCCTTTGGCTCAGGTCATGATCCCAGGACCCTGGGATCGAGCCCCATATCGGGCTCTCTTCTCTGTGGGGAGCATGCTTCCTCCTCTCTCTCTGCCTACTTGTGATCTCTTGTCTGTCAAATAAATAAATAAAATCTTAAAAAAAAACCTCAAGCATTCTCTCCACTGAGCACATACCCTAGTGTGTGGCTCAGTCACACAACCATCAGACCATGACTTGAGCTGAAATCAAGAGTCAGACACTTAACTGACAGAGCCACCAAGGTGCCCCAGTATTTCTATTTTTAATTTTTTTGAGGAAACTCTGTATTGTTTTTCTCAGTGGCTGCACAAATTTACATTCCTACTACCATTGTATAAGGGTTCCTTTTTCTCCACATCCTCTCCAACACTTCTTACTTCTTGTCTTTTTGATTTTAGCCATTCTAACAGATATAAGGTAGTATGATATTGTGGTTTTGATTTGCATTTTCCTAATGATTAGTGATGTTGAGCAGCTTTTCATGTGTCTGTTGGGCATTTGTATGTTTTCTTTGGAAAAATGTTCAGATCATCTGCCTATGTTTTAATCTGATTATTTAGGTTTTTTGGTGTGGAGTTGTATACATTTTTATATATTTTGGATATTAACTCCTTATCAGACATATTTGCAAACAGCTTCTCTCGTTCAGTAGGTTCCTTTTTGGTTTTGTTGATGGTTTTCTTCAATGTGCAAAAGCTTTTTATTTTGCCATAGTCTCAATAGCTTATTTTTGTTTTTGTTTCCCTTGATTTAGGAGATGGATCTCCAAAAATATTGCTATGGCTGATGTCAGAGAAATTATTGCCTATGTTCTCTTCTAAGATTTTTATGGTTTCTGATCTTACATTTATTTATTTATTTAAAAAATTTATTATGTTCCGTTAGCCAACATATAGTACATCATTAGTTTTTGATGTAGTGTTCAATGATTCATTAGTTGTATATAACACCCAGTGCTCATCGCTACACATGCCCTCCTTAATACCCATCACCTGGCTGTTCTTACATTTAGATCTTTAATCTATTTTGAGCTTTTTTTTGGCATAGTGTTCAAAGTGGTCCAGTTTCATTCTTTTGCATATAGCTTTTTAGTTTTCCCAGCAGCAATTATTGAAGAGACTGTCTTTTCCCCATTCTATATTATTGCCTCCTTTGTCATAGGTTAAATGACCATATAAGTGTGAGTTTATTTCTGGGCTTCTATTCTGTTTCATTGATCTATGTGTCTGGTTTTGTTACAACATTATACTGTTCTTTTTTTTTTTTCCTTCGGTGTAAAATGCTGGTTTTATTAAAGCATGGGGACGGGACCCATGGACAGAAAGAGCTGCTGCACTGGGGTCTTGAGGAGTCTCTGACTATATACTCAGGAGTTGGGGGAAGTAAGGAAAATAGAGGTTTCAAAAGGATTTTCATATGTTAAAGAAGACTCAGGATACTGGAGGTTTGGCTATTATCAAACTAAGGCATTAACTTTAAGAGAGTTGGGAGATTCCTGGAAGAATGTCACACATGTCCCACCCAGGTGGGGGGAGGTTGCAGGGTTTCCGCTAACACTTTGTCTTCAGCTAGCCTTCTGCTCCCTCATCATTTCCCCCCTCCCCAATCAGTTTTGACCTTAAATCTTTAAGGTTGTTGAAGGTGGAAGGTCTCATCTTCTATAATGTCTCCCTGCTGAATAGGGGTATTAGAGATGTGCCTACCTATGTGCCAGTTGGGGAACATATAGGGGAGTTATGAGAGGGGAGGCAGCTGAATCCAACGCTATCAACATATATGAATGTCCTTGGGTAGAAAGGATCATCTGTGGATGTGAAGCCATTGTAGGGAGGGAGTCTCAGTACCAAATGGAGAGATACTGAAAAAGACAATGCATTAAGGTTAGTAATTACCATACTGTTTTTACTGTTATGTCTTTGTAGTATATCTTGAAATCTGGAATTCTATACCTCCAGCTTTGTTCTTCTTTCTCACATTTTCTTTGGTTACTTGGTGTCTTTTGTGGTTCCATATAAAATTTGGTAGTATCTATTCCATTTTTATGAAAATAGAAAATATTATATATATATTATAATAATATAATACATTATCATATTATATATACTAATATAAAATATTATTAAATATTGTGAAAATATTTTTTGTGAAAAATACTACTGGTATTCTTACAGGGGTTGCATTGAATTTGTAGGTTTCTTTGGGTAATACAGACAATTTAACAATATTAATTATTCCAATCTATGAGCACAGAATATTTTTCAATTTGTCTATGTAGTCGTCAATCTCTGTCATCAGTGTTTTATAGTTTTCAGAGTACAGGTCTTTCATCTCTTTAGTTAAGTTTATTCCAAGGTATTTTATTCTCTTGGTGCAGTTGTAAATAGTGTTGTTGCTTTTGTTTTGTTTTCTTTCTGCAGCTCATTATTAGTTTATAGAAACACTACTGATTTCTGGGTATTATTTTTGTACCCTGCAACTTTATTGAATTCATTTATTACTTCTAGTAATTTGGTGTATCCTAGTAATCTAGGATTTTTTATGTATAGTATCATGATATCTGCAGGTAGTGACAGTTTAACTTCTTTACCAACATGGATGCTTCCTATTTCTTCTTCTTCTTCTTCTTCTTTTTTTTTTTTTTTTTTTTTTGATTCCTGTGGCTAGACTTCTAGTACTATTTTGAGTAAAAGAGGCAAGAGTGGACATTCTTGCTGTGTTCCTAATATTGGAGAAAAACTCTGTTTTTCACTATCGGGTGTGATGTTATCTGCAGGTTTTTCATAGATGGCCTTTATTATCTTGATATATATTTTCTCTAAACCCACGTTATTAAGGGTTTTTATCACAAACAGATGCTGAATTTGTCAAATGCTTTTTCTCCATCTATTGAGATCATATGATTTTTATCCTTCCCTTTGTAAATGTGGTCTATCATGTTGATTTGTGAATATTGAACTATTCTTGCATCCCTAGAATAAGTCTCACTTAATTGTGATGAATGATCCTTTTAATGTATTGTTGTATAGGGTTTTCTAATATTTTGTTGAAGATTTTTGGATTTATGTTCATCAGAGATAAGGACCAGTAGTTTCCTTCCTTCCTCCCTCCCTCCCTCCCTCCCTCCCTTCCTCCCTCATTCTCTCTCTCCCCCTTCTCTCTCCCTCCTTTCCTTTCCTTTCTTGTCCTTTCCTTTCCCTTCCTTTTCTTTTTCCTCCCTCCCTCCCTCCCTCTCTTTCTTTCCCTTTCCTTTCCTTTTCCCTTCCTTTCCTTCTTCCCTCCCTCCCTCCATCTCTCTGTCCCATCCTTCCCTTCCCTTCCCTTCCCCTTAGTTTCCCCTTCACTTCCCCTTCTCCTTTCTCTTTCCCTTTCCTTTCCCACTTCCCTCCCCACCCCTCCCGCTCCCCTTCCCTTCCCTTCCTTTCCCTTTCCCTTTCTTTTCCTTCCTTCCTTCCTTCCTTCCTTCCTTCCTTCCTTCCTTCCTTTCTTCCTTCCTGTTTTATCTTTGTCTTGTTTTCGTATAAGGGTAGTGCTGGTCTCATAGAATGTATTTGGAAGCTTTCCTTCTATTTTTTGGCATAGTTTGAGAAGAATAGGTATTAACTCTTCTTTAAATGTTTGAAAGAATTCCCTTATGAATATATGTGGTCCTAGTCTTATTTTTTGGTAGTTTTTTTGATTGCTGATTCAATTTCATTAGGAGTAATTGGTCTGCTCAGATTTTCTATTTCTTTCTGATTCAGTTTTGGAAGATTATTCTTTAGGAATTCGTTTATTTTTTTCTAGGTTGACCAATTTGTTGGAATGTAATTTTTTTGTAACAGTATGTTATAATCCTTTATTTCTGTGGTGTTGGTTGTTACTCTCTCTCACTCCTGATTTTATTTTAATACTTTATTTTATTATTTATTATTTTATTTTCTATTTTTAATTTATTTGGGGGGATGATTTGTTTTGATTTATTTTGTTTTGTTTCATGGTTTTTGTTATTTTTTAATTTATTATTTTTTTATTATGTTCAGTTAGCCACCATATAGTACGTCATTAGTTTTGAGTTAGTGTCCGATGCTTCAATAGTTGCATACAAAATCCAGTGCTCATCACAAAATGTGCCCTCCTTAATCCCCGTTACCTGGTTGCCCCATCCCCCACCTCCCTCCACTCTGAAACCCTCAGTTTGTTTCCCAGAGTCCAGAGTCTCTCTCATGGTTTGTCTCCCTCTCTGATTTCACCCCATTCAGTTTTCCCTCCCTTCCCCTATGGTCCTCTGCACTAATCCTTATGTTCCACAAATGAATGAAACCATATGATAATTGTCTTTCTCTGCTTGACTTGTTTCACTTAACATAATTCCCTCCAGTTCCATCCAAGTGGATGCAAATGGTGAGTATTCATCCTTTCTGATGGCTTATTTAATTAATTTATTTTATTTGGGTTTTTTCTCTTTTCTTCTGATGAGTTTGACTAAAGGTTTGTGACTTTGGTTTGTCTTTTCGAAGAAACAGATCTTGGTTACATTGATCTTTTCTTTTTTTTTATTTTTTAAATTTATTTTCAGTGTAACAGTATTCATTGTTTTTGCACCACACCCAGTGCTCCATGCTATCCGTGTCCTCTCCATTACCCACAACCTGGTTCCCCCAACCTCCCACCCCCTGCCCCTTCAAAACCCTCAGATTGTTTTTCAGAGTCCATAGTCTCTCATGGTTCACCTCCCCTTCCAATTTCCCTCAACTCCCTTCTCCTCTCCAACTCCCCTTGTCCTTCATGCTATTTGTTATGTTCCACAAATAAGTGAAACCATATGATAATTGACTCTCTCTGCTTGACTTATTTCACTCAGCATAATCTCTTCCAGTCCTGTCCATGTTGATACAAAAGTTGGGTATGCATCCTTTCTGATGGAGGCATAATACTCCATAGTGTATATGGACCACATCTTCTTTATCCATTCATCTGTTGAAGGGCATCTTGGTTCTTTCCACAGTTTGGTGACCGTGGCTATTGCTGCTATAAACATTGGAGTACAGATGGCCCTTCTTTTCACTAC